>NC_064286.1:16917917-17086194 GCF_019186545.1 Solanum stenotomum | reverse complement strand
AATACCATTTTTGTAAATATCTCATTCTAGCTCCAAGTGTGTCTTGCAATCCTGCTTCATTCCAATCCTTTATTATTTTAGAACTAAATGGTTCTGGTAATTTTGTAAAATATAATTTTCTTATTTCTTTTGCTTCTTCTGCATTGTATGTTCCTTTATAATAATATTCTCTAAATACACATGTATATTCGTCTATGTAACACATATTACATATAGCTAATTTTAGCATTAAATTTCTATTTAATTATTTTTCTTTATTATGTTCTTCTATTTCTGTAGTAGTACTACTGAATTCATTTCTTATAGCTATTTCGTATTTATTTAGTATGTCAATTGGTGTGGTTGCAATTTCTCCATCCATTTCCTTATTATTTCTTAATATTTTTGTACTTTCTTCTTCTAAATTTTGTATCCATAATTTTACCGTTCCTATTAATGTTCTTTCTATATATCCTGGTACTTCCGTCATTCCGATTTTATTATCTATTAATTGTTTTGATATATATCCTACCCATAGTTGTATTGTTTTATTTATATCTGCTATACAATCTAAATCTAGAAAACCATTATTTCGTGATGTTGTAGATGGTTTCCATTTTTTATTTATTTCTTTGTTTAATCGTTTATTCCATAAATTATCGTATCTATCAGATTCTTCATAACTAACTGTGTAATAATCAGGAATTGATGTTTTTGGATTTCTAACTTTTGTGTTTGTACTAGTACTTGCTTTATCTTTTATTTCTTCTGTATTTATTTCTATTGTATTATCAACTATTTCGGTTTCTTTTATTTTTTCTAATATTTCAGTATATGTTTCACTTATATCTGAGCCCTGTTCTGAGCAATTTTCATCTATATCAACATTAGCAACTCTTATTTCTGGGTTTAACTTTTCTTTAAAATTTTCTATCTCCATTTTTAATTCTGTTTCTTTTTGTTTAGCTGCATATAATTCTTTAAGCATAGTTAGTTCTTTTTCCAAAACAATTATCTTATCATTTTTTACTTCTTCAATTTGTTGTATTTCTAATTTTGTTTGTTGTTTTATTGCTTCTATTTCTTTTTTCCTATCTATTTCTTCATTTTCTTTAGTTATTCGTATCATTGCAGTTAAACTATCTTCTAATTTTACTGGTTCTTTTTCTATCATTAAATACAGATTTTCACATATTTTTTTATATCTTCGTCCTAAATTTGAAAATATTATTTTTATTTTTAATCCATCTGGATTTTCGTAGGTTTTTTCTTCTATAGCAAATTCTTCTTTATTTATCTTAAATTATGTTTTAATTTATACTCTATTCTATGTATTTCGTGTTGTAATTTAAATATTTCTTTTCTTTGAGTTAATATAGATTTCTGGAATACTCCTGCATATATATTATATTGTAACCTTTCTTGTCTATGTTTTAATTCTTGTCTGGTTAATATTATTGTCCTAATTAATTCGTTATTCATTTTAATTACTTGGCTCTGATACCAATTTTGGGGGGTCGTTCATATGTAAATGAATTATGAATTTATTTGTTCATAATATATTTTTTCTAAAGGAATTAATCTAATAACAGTGTAATAATCAGGAATTGATGTTTTTGGATTACTAACTTTTGTGTTTGTACTAGTACTTGCTTTATCCTTTATTTCTTCTGTATTTATTTCTATTGTATTATCAACTATTTCTGTTTCTTTTATTTTTTCTAATATTTCAGTATATGTTTCACTTATATCTGAGCCCTGTTCTGAGCAATTTTCATCTATATCAAAATTATCAACTCTTATTTCTGGATATTAACTCAAAGAAAAGAAATATCTTTTCAAGGGTATCTTGGTCTATTTCACTATGTTTATTTACTATAAATGCTGGACTTGTATGTTTACTATTGCTTTCTTGTATATACTTATTTTCTAATAACTCTTTTATATGCATCTTAAATTCTGCTAAATCTGCGAAATTGTATTTTAATGGTTTTTGGGTAATTATGCTATTTTCATTAATCAGTTCAATCTTTATTTTTGTTTGGTGCTTTTCCCATCCTTTTAGGGGATCTTCACTATATAACATTTCTAATTTGTCTTGAATTATTTTTAATTTTTCTATTGAAAATATTATTAATTCTATATTAGGGGTATTTTCTTTAATAATTTCTAATTTTTGGGTTATTTTTTCACTTCCTTTAATCCATGGTGTAGGTTTTCTATTTTTATTACTTACTCGTTTAGCTCCTATCTTTTGTTTACATGAACCACCAATGTGTTTTTGTTATTATATGTGGATATAATTTTTCTAAAAATGGCATGCCTAAGAGCATATTTTTATTTATAAATTCATAACTATATATATCTTCTATAGTCAATATTTTATCCCGTATTTGCAATTTTATATTTTTTGCTTTATATGTTATCATACTTCAAAAATCTCCTAATTAATTTCTAAATTTTAGTTAATAAATTAGTTATGTTTTTTGTAATTAAAAACTAATTTTATCTGTTAAAAATCTTAAATTAGAGACCTAATCATAGTTAATAAATATGTTATATTTTCAATAATTCAAAACTCATATTATCCATTAGAAAAATCTCAAATTTGAGACCTACAACTTAAAAATATAACCAAAAGAAGTAATCATAGTAAACATTAAATTTTAATCATTTTTTCTTTTCACTAAATTTTTCTAAAAATTTTAAAAATTAATTATTTAATTTAAAGTTAATAAGCAAATTTTAATTATTTTTTTCTCTAAAGCTACTAAAAGTGAAAATGACTCTAAAAAGAATTTGTTTTTAGAAAACCTCGTTTGATTTTACTCTTTATTTTTCATTTCTTGTTGGTAAGTCACTAAAGGTTTGTGAAATCTCGATGTATAAAAGTGATTTCATTATAAACTGATTTTTTCTTTCTCTTTTTTTCTCGTTCACTTCCTATTAAATAAACATGAAAGTTCAAGCTAAATTTTATGTAGTTTGTTTTTAAAAAATTTAGTATATTTTTTAATTAAAATAAATTAATTGTTAATGTTATATAGTTTGATTTCAAAATTTTAGTGCACCCATCGTCAAATTATTATTTTTACCTATTCGATTCTTGGACACCCTTCGTAAAATTTCTGGCTACGCCACTAGGTAGAACCCTACTTTTCCATTTTGAGTTTTGTGTAGGTTGAAAGGCTGGATGAATAGGGTATGTGAGTAATGCCTGGATGAGTTTAGTTAGTAGACTCTTCTTAAAGGTAGTATAGTTCACCATGGTTTAGAGTCATCTTGAGATGAACGTGAAAGTTTAGTGATTACTGAATCCCACCTCAGTTGAATAGGAATAAATGGTGCTTAGAAAGTCCATTTAGGCTTGCTCCTCAGGGAAAAATGATGTGCTTAGATAGCAAGGTCGTGGAGTATTCTTGATGGTTGTGACTTGGTTGTCTTGAAATTCTCACCTTGAGAGATGTATTGAGTTTGGGAAGTTTTGTCCTGGTTTTGTAGGATCATATGAGATTTTGAGTGGACTTGGTATGGTTACTTATGAACTAGAGTTACTTAATGAGTGGCACCAGTGTGTCTGATTTTCCATGACCCTTAGATATAGAAGGGTGTTGGGGATACGACATTCATAAATCCCTTCAGAAGAGTTGGAGAGTTAATGATAATTCCTCTAATTTAGAAATATCGGTAGGGATCTTAGACCGGCAAGTCAAGAAATAGAAGAGCAAGGAAATTGCTTCCAAGAGAGTGTTAAGGAGTGACCTTTAGTTGGTTCTTTAAGTGAGGGAGCTACTTGGAAGGCCAAGGGCTAATGAGATGTCTTGTTATCCTCATTATTTTTCTTTTATTCCACTTTTAGCATTATGATGATGAGTCCTTTTATGTGAAGTTACGTATTGTTTGTATGTTTCCATGATATCCTTATGTGGTGCATGCTCATGAAAACTTATGTTTTGAAAGAAAATGAGTTTCATGTAAATGGTTTTCCTCATGTTGTATTGCATTGAGTAAGAGTTGCCTATTTGACTTCATTAGATGAAAATTTGAGCATGCCTTAGTTGGAGTTTAGAGATTCCTCCTTGAATAAATGTTTGTTTAGAGTAAATTGCATATGAGCTCCATGAGTGTATGTTGAGAATATTATGAATAGGAGATGGTAGTTCCTCCTTGAACATTACTAGTTATGAGAAATCATCCATTATGGGTTTTTAGATATAGTTCCTACTTCCTTTTATTGCATTGAGTATGTGTAGCTTGAAGATGAAGTTCCTCATTTTATATATATGCATTCAGAGAATTTGCATGCAAGATGGGTTGCTAGTCTAGAGTTGGGCCATTATGAAGTGCCTAGAGTGTCAGTCAAGGAAGAATGTTCACAAGGGGGAGATATTGTAACAACATTTAAACTAGTAGGCTAAACTAGAGCTTTTAGTAAGGGTTATAAAGTTTGACGTGAGGGTTAGAATCGTAAATATGACTTCTAGTACTTAGAAGGAAGAGTTTAGGGTTAGTGCGTCAAGGTACGGCCCCCAAAGGACCAACCAAGGGTCCTTGAGGAGAAGGACCCAAAAATGCCCGAAATGGGCAAACTATGGATGGGACTCACACCCAATAGGTGTACCCATGCCACGTAGGAAGGGGTCGTGGGTCATAACCCCAAAAAAACCAAGCTACAGGCCACCACCAATGGAAGGCCAGCACGCCCCTTGGACTCACCCACAGTCCGTGGGCGTGGTCTCGTGGGTGAGGCCGCCTTGGGACTTAAGTGGTTAAGTGAAGGGGGTTAGGGAAGGTTCAAGAATTCATTAGGGATTAGGTGGGGTAGTTTTATATTAGATTAGACCTACTATATATAAACTTTAGATTCTTAATTAAGTGATTCCAAATCATTATTTCAACTCACCAAAAGATACCCAATTCCCTCCAAGAAATCCTCTCTCTAGAAAGTGAACAAGAAAAAGAAGAAGAAGAAGAGGAAGAAGAAGAAGTGGAAGAAGAATAAGGGTTCAAGCTAGGTCAAGTCTCCAATCTTCCCGCCTTTGTAGGGATTTATGATGAAGTTATGATGGCTTATTCATTCATGGACTCTTTCATCCATGAAGCTCTCATGTTTCCCCCAATTGTGAAGATGAACACCCAATTCTCGTTAGGGTTCCTTCCTATATTGTGGGTATTGTTATATGTTAATCCAATTGAGTGGATAATGGTTGTTTTTTATTGATTATGATGTAATTACATGATTTTAGTACGACTATACATGTATTCTTGATTAACGTAAGATTCTAGGGTGAAATTGATATAGTTGGTTTTATGTCATTGAAGAGAAAATTGAAGGCTTAGGCGTGACATTCTAAGATTAATGAATTTCTTTATGAATTGCTTGAGACTATAGCACTTAAATATGATATTACATCTTTTCAATGCCTAACCCTTGTCTAATTGATGAAATTGAAGTAATGTGGGTTTGTGCCCTAAAGAGGGAAATTGAGGATTTAGAGATGATCTTCCAAGGTTGATGATATGTGTAGTAATTGTTTAAGAATGAAAGTAAATAGAAATGAATTGAATTTTATTAAGGTATAAATGATGGATCATGACTAGTAAAGATTGAGATTGAGCTTTTATGGTGAATTATGACTAGAATTTCTTAAGAATAAAGCATGTGATTAGAATGCCTTGTAATCTAGGAATGTATGGTGATTGTAAGATGTAAAGCTTTGAGAGTAAGACTTGTAATCATGAATGTTGATTATTAGGGATTTGAAAGTGAGGTTAATATGTTGGATTTAGTTTGTAATGGCTTTGAGAGGGAAGTCTATATAATAATGGTAGACGATTTGGTATAGTTGTTGTGGAAGAACCTTACCCAGCTAATCTACCTCGTGAATGTTTGAATGTATGAAATGACAAAATCACATGAGTTTTGATGTCTTCCATGTCTAGTGCTTGAATCCTAAGGGTAATGAGGGAAAGTAAGTCTTGAACCTCAAGGTGGTGAGGTATAAGATCATGTTTGTTGTAATTGAACTACTTGAATTATGATTATATCCATATCTAAGGTAGTCATTCTAGATATGTTGATTTGATATGAGCTTTGACCCTTGAAAGGGAAATATATTATAATATGTATGTTTTATGAAGGTTATGTATATGCTTTAAAGTCACTTTGAAAGTAAAGTGATTATGACTATGATGTAATTATGGTGTTGTTGAAAGGTTATTTTCATATACACCCTTATGCATAACTATGAATGAAGTGTCCATGAATATGATAATGTTGTTGTGATTCATTGAAAGGTTATTCTCATGAACATATAATGAACATGATGTGAAAGGTTTTCTCATAATATGGTGATTCTAAGGTTGAAAGGCTTTCTCATCTAATTGAATCTAACATGAACATGAAAACATGGACAGTGAAAGGTTATTATCACACATGATCTAATGAGTTGTTCTAATGAAAGAAGTTATGACTTAAAAAGTACTCCGTGGGAATTATACTTAGCACCAAGTGGATATTGTATATTAGAAGGAAGTTTTTACCTCAGTGAGTATGACTTTTTAAATCAGTTCCTTCTACCTTAGTGAGTTCGGGTTCCCAAAACATGTATCTCATGAGATGGAAACCTTTTACCTTAGTGAGTTCGGGTTTCTAGTAGCAATCTTCTTATCCAATAACTATGTGTCCACATATGTTATTTAGCTATTAGATCCACCTAAAGCTAACATGCCATGCTTTTACATTAGGCAAGTAAGACAACCTTTTTCGGTGGGGGTAACACTGGATTCCATGATAATCTCACATGGTCTATGTCGGTTAAGGTTAATTCCCACTATCCCAAACAAGAACATGAATTATGATTATGGTTACTCAACGTGGGTAGGATTTATAGGGTCTTATTCAGGCATTGCACAAGTATGCTTTGAAGGTAGTTATGATAAGTTCCTCTTATGTTATGATGATCTATGTAATGAATATGTTTATGGCTTATGCTTATGATGTATGTCTTCATGGATTGTTGTTATAGTTTCCTTTCATGATATGATTGGCTAAAGGTGATAATTCTCTTATCTATGAGAACTAAGCTAAGGATGAGGTCAAGATGGTAAGTATAATTCTGGTGGCCAAATGGGATATTTATCATGGATGGGGTTGCGGGATCTTATCTATGCATTGCACAAGTTTACTTGGAGGTTACTTATGACGTGGTTCTCTTATGATATGAATGACTAAGTATTGACTATGTATATGGATTATGCCTTATGATGACTAATGTTTATACTGTGTCTATGTTGGAGATTATGCTCATGATTATGTTGTTATCTCTTATGCTTATATCCTATGTTTTATGAGAATGTCTCTTATGTTTATGACTTATGTTATTGTCTCTTATGATTATGGCATACGTCTTGTGTTGACTAATGACTCTTATATGCTTATGGTGATGATTTATGCTGGCCATCATATTTAGTACATTTTGTACTAACTCATACTTTTGCCTACATTCTTATCAAATGTAGGGTTTGGAGATATCGAGTCCCATTCTCTTGGCTAGGTTCCTAGTAGGGCAAAGAGTTGAAGTCTTGGTGAGTCCTCATAGCATCGAGGATGCGAGCACCTTTCCTTTATGTCTTTTTTTTATGTTTTAAACTATTGTATCGGCTGCATCCCAAAGAGTATTTCTATGGTGGTAGATGGTTTGAGACAAAGTTTGGTAGACTTCCGCTTGTTTTTAAAAAAGACTTTGATGGTATGGAAAAAGTTTTAACATGTTCGCATCATTTCTATTACCTCATGTTATGATATGCTAAGGGGCATGTATAAGACCCTTCGGGGTTAAATACGCCTTGTTTCACTCAGGGGGTACCCTTGGGTCGTGACATGAAAGGTGGCGAGTTGAAGTTTTGAGTTAATGACGAAGTAGTAAGCTTTAATATTCATAAATGATGAAATATCCATGTGATATGCACATTGTATCACATTTGGATAAGATTCATGATGTTATGGCAAGTATTGGGATGTAGCATTGTCATGACCCAAAGTATACGTTAGGCGTAACATGACTTATAGGATTTTGAGTGGCCCCACATGTAACACCTCCGAAATTAGACTTGGACTTTTCAATAGAAGAAAGTGAACCACGGAGGGGTTCACGGGCCGTTATCATGACCACGGTCAATCACCCTCATCGTGGTTCACACCCACCCAGAAATGGTGGAGCACAGAGCGCTTAACGGGTCCTGGACTACCACACGATCCGCGGGAAGGCTCGTGGAAGCTAGTCATAACTAACCAAGCTCAAGAATAAAACCACGGAGCCCACCACGGGTCGTTGTCTCGATGATGGGCCATGGATAGGTCCGTCATCTTGAGCCTGTAGATCACAACCGTAAGTGAAGAACCACGGTGGACTTTACATTCTGTGGTCCTTCACACAGTCTGCGATATGGGTCGTAGTGGGGAAATACCTAGAAACTAGTAGACCATGGCCAAGAACCTCAACCCCCTCGACGTGCCGTAGTCCTGATGAAGGTCAATCAGTGGCTCCATTATCGGCCTCGTCAGATCTTAAGTCAGGGTTATTTCGGTCTTTTCCCTATGCGTTGGACATTTAAACTACATCGTTTAACACCTAAACTGCGTCGTTTTACTCTGTTTATGCCCAATAACTTAGTCAGACCCTGACCAAAACCTTTATTCACCAAAATTCATCGAAATTAGAGCCAAAAAAAAGAGGAAAGTCAACCAGCCTCTCAAGAACAATTGGAAGGTTTTCTTCAAGTTTCAACCCCGAAATCGAAGGATTTCTCCGTAGATTTGTTCACCGGGTATATGGGATTTCACTAGTGCATTCCTCTCATCCACTAGGTCCCTAGAATTCAGTTAGATCCATGATTCTCCATAGCTTGTTTAGACCTAGGGTTTCTAAAACCTTTGATAATTGTTGTGATTTAACTGTTATAGTATCCTAAATAGAAATAGCTTCTTTATTGGAAAGTTTTCTTAGTTCCTTGCATGAAACTCTGAACCCTACTTGTATAAATTCTTTTAGTTCATGAATTATACTTGGTAGGTTAGATAAACATATGATCATGCACTAAATTTTCAATGTTACATTATCAGTACATAAATGTCGCATACTCAGATTGCATGTCAGTATTTTGAGATATTTTGTATTTCAATTACATTTCACTCATATACATATTCAGTTGGGAGTAGATTTAGCAATGAGTTTAACTAGGGTTGAGCGTAGCCTTATAGTCCTTAAACTACGTGCCCCCATAGATTTAAAAGTCCCCTCTACTGGGCATCAGATTGTGTGATCACACCATCCATGCGTTTATACCCCTTACAATGTATATTGGGTCCTCTCGATGGGGCATATACATCAGACTCTACGGTTAGCGCATGTGGTTTTATGTCGGTTAATAATAGCTCCCACAGTTAGAATCTTAGTGCATTTGACCAGGTTATAAGTATATCAGTATTCAGTTTAGCATGTCATTTTCATGATTAGCACTTTGTCATTGCATTCAGTTTTGATTTCCAATTATGTTTTTAGTACTTAGGGGGCATATCCCAGTAACTCAACTCAGTTAGAGGATTTTTCAGACGTAGTAGTGGAATCAACTTGAATTGTTAAGTTCATCTTTTAGCTGTTATTAAACTCCTAATACGGATTATACATTCAGACTAGTTGGGATGTCCCATTTTTTCAGTTATCAATTGTTTTAGCTTCCACATAGTTTATGTCTGATTCAGTTATTCCCAGCATGCTTGATATATGCCAGACACATGGTTAGCTTGGGCTCACTTGAGATCCTAGGTCCCGTGTTACTTTAAAGGGGTAGCCTAGGGGTGTAACAAACTTAGTATTAGATCATTAGGTTCAAGAGTCCTACGATATCTGAAAACTGCACTAAGTAGAGTCTCTTTCATGGGTGTGAAGCGCACCAAATCTATAAGAGGGAGGGTACGAAGTATTTTAATAAAAACTATACTTTCTACGTTATTCTTATCGTTCATGGGTATGATCGAACTTCTCCTTTCTAATCCGTCGTTATACATTTAAGATCATGCCTGATCGTAGAGCTAACACACGAAATGCTAATGCATGCAATCCTAACGCAGTTCCTCTAGTCCTCAACCATGAGGTTAAGAATGCAGAATTTTAGAATGCGATCCAACTCTTGGCTCAGAGTTTGGCCAATGAAAATAATCAGCAAGTCCCGATTCCAACTAACATAAACGGTGGATCAGCGAAAATAAGGGTTCGAGACTTTGTTCGGATGAATCCTCTTGAGTTTCTAAGGTCGAAGGTCGGTGAGGACCCACAAAACTTCATTGATGAGATGAAGAAAATCCTTGGAGTAATGCAAGTGACTGGAACTGAGAATGTTGAGTTAGCATCTTACCAACTTAAGGATGTGGCTTATATCTGGTTAACTCAGCGAAAAGATAAGATGGGTGCAAATGCAGCTTGTGTGACTTATGATAGTTTTACTGGAGCTTTCCTAGACAGGTTCTTCCTAAGGAAGTTGAGAGAGGCTAGGCATAAGAGTATGTGAACTTGAAGAAGGGTTCAATGTTAGTCCAAGAATGTGGGTTGAAGTTTACCCAGCTCACCAGGTATTCTCCACACATGGTTGCCGATCCAAAGGGACTAATGAGTAAGTTCCTGTTTGGGGTATCCGAACTAGTGAAGACTGAGTGCACGAATGCTATGCTTCTAGGTGAAATTGATATATTAAGACTAATGACTCATGCTCAGAAAGTTGAGGGAGATAATCTTAGGGAATTGGATAAGGATACCAAAAAGGCCATAACAGTAAAATATGAGTACTCACTACAAAAGTCAGACGGTGGGAAACACTCATAGTTTTAATCGATGTCTACAGCTCCAACACATTCATCTGCTAGTGCTCCATCCCCAAGGTTACAAAAGGATAAGAATGGTAGGGCATCAGGCTCTAAGTCTCGGGGGAGTGCTTTAGGTAACAGGACTTTCCAAATTTGTCCAAAGTATGGTAAGAACCATCTGGGAGAGTGTCTTGTTGGAAAATAAGGGTGTTTTGGGTGAGGTCGGTCTTTCCATAAGTTCAAGGATTTCACTTCTGCCAAGCAGGGGCAAGGAGGTAACAACAATAGGGCTCAGTCAACTTAGCCAGCAGCACCAGCAGGTCGCCAAACTCAGTTGGGTGCTTCGTCTGGTACAGGTGGTGGTCAGGATTCTCCCAATGTTGTCACTGGTATGTTACGAGTATTTCATTTAGATGTTTATGCATTATTAGATCCAGGGGCTACACTGTCATTTGTAACTTCCTATATAGTAGTAAACTTCGGTGTAAGTCCAAAAACTCTCTCAAAAACCTTCTCTGTCTCTACTCCAGTTGGTGACCTAGTTGTAGCTAGAGGGGTATACAGAAATTGCCCTGTCACAATCTTTCAGAAAGTCACCTTAGCAAATCTTGTAGAGTTAGAAATGGTAGATTTTGAAATCATTTTAGGCAAGTATTGGTTACATTCATGTTATACCTCAGTCGATTGTAGAACTAGAATCATTCAGTTTCAGTTTCCAAACGAGCCAGTTTTAGAATGGAAAGGTAATTGCAAAAGATGTTCACCGACTTGCTCACTTCGGAGTTTGCCTTATGGACACATCACATAGTGGGGTGATAGTTCAAAATGGATCAGAATTTTCACTGGTATCGGAGGTTAAGGAAAAACAAGATAGTGATCCTATATTACTTCAGTTCAAAGGTAGAGTTCATCAGCAGAAAGTTGAGGTTTTCTCCCAAGGGGGAGATGGTGTACTTCGTTACCAGGGTTGCTTATGTGTTCCTAATGTGGGTGAGTTTAGGCAGCAAATCCTTACAGAAGCTCATAATTGTAGGTATTCCATTCATCCAGGTTCCACTAAGATGTATAGTGATCTACGGGAAGTTTTTTGGTGGAGCGGCATTAAGAGGGACATAGCAGACTTCATGGCTAAGTGTCTTAATTATCAACTAGTTAAGGTAGAACATTAGAAACTAGGAGGTATGACTCAATAGATTAACATTCCTACATGGAAGTGGGAAGTGATAAATATGGACTTCATTATAGGTTTACCTCGTACTCATAGACATTATGACTTCATTTGGGTGATTGTAGAAAGAGTTACTAAGTCTGCTTACTTCTTGGCTGTAAAGACTACAGATTCAACGGACGACTACGCTAAACTCTAAATCAATATGATAGTCAGGTGGCATGTATCTTAGATAGAGGTCCTCAGTTTACCTCTCGGTTCTGGAAATCTTTTCAGAAAGCTCTTGGCACTCCGATTAATATCAACATAACATTTCACCATAGACGGATAGTCAGCAAGATCGTATCATTCATACCCTAGAGGACATGTTAAGAGTTTGCGTGATATATTTCAAGGGTAGTTGGAATGATCACTTACCTCTCAAAGAGTTTGCTTATAATAATAACTTTTATTCCAGTATTAAGATGGCCCCGTATAAGGCACTATATTGGCATAGATGCAAGTCTCCGATTGGTTGGTTTTAGGTAGGTGAAGCATCATTGATTAGGCCAGATTCGGTTCATAAAGCAATGGAAAAATATAGCTCATCATAGATAGACTTAATGTAGGTCAGACTCGTCAGGAGTGCTATGCAAGTGTGCAGAGAAGCGACTTAGAGTTCAAAATTGATGATTGGGTTTTCCTGAAGGTGTCACCTATGAAGGAGGGTGATGAGATTTGGCAAGAAAGGGAACCTCAAGCCGAGATATATAGGTCCTTACAGAATCCTTAAGAGGGTTGGTGATGTATCTTATCAGTTAGAGTTGCCAGCAGAACTAGAAGCAGTCCATCCAGTCTTTTACATTTCCTTGTTGAAGAAGTGTATGGATGATCCAGCCTCGATAGTTCCATTTGAGAGTGTGGCTGTGAAGGATAGTCTCACTTATGAAGAGGTGCCAGTTCGAATTCCTGAATGTTAGGTTCGTAGTTTGGGAAATAAAGAAGGCACTTCAATAAAGGTTTTGTTGAGGAGTTTGTCTGTAGGGGAGCTACTTAGGAAGCAGAAAAAGCCATGAAAGCCAAGTATCCTCATCTCCTTTCTTCCGATTCCGTTTCAACTTGAGGTAATAGTTCCTCTCCTGTCTCTTAGCTTACTTCTATGTAAATTCAGTCTTAGTATCATGTTCCCTCAGTTGTTCATGCATTTTTAGCATATTTGCATGTTCTTGTAACTCAATTCTGTTAGACATCAGTTTCTACTACTTAGTGGTAGGGATGGTAGCTCCTTCCCTCCACACTCAGCTTGTTTAAACATCATTTTAGGACAAATGTTCGAAAGGGGGATATATTGTAACACCTCAAAACCCAAACTTGGACTTTTCATTAGAAAAAGTGAACCACAGAGGAGTTCACGGGCCTTGATTAGGACCATATTCTGTCACCCTCATCGTAGTTCACATCCACCAAGAAGTGATGGACCACAGAGCCCTTCATAAGTCGTCGACCACCACACGAGCCGATAGAAGTCGCGTGGATTCCAGATAGAACTAACCCAGCTCAAGCACAAAACCATGGAACCCACCATGGGCCGTAGTCTGGATGACGGGTCGTGGATGGGTCAAGCGTCTTGAGCCAGTAGACCCCAGCCCCAAGTTAAGAACCATGGTGGCCTTCAAGGTCCGTGGTCCTTCATACGTTCCGTGTAGTGGGCCGTCATGGGGAAATACCAAGGAATTAGTAGACCCTAGCCAAGAACCACGACCCACTCGACAGGCCGTGGTCCCGATGATGTTTTGTCACTGGCTTCGTGGTCGGCCTCGTCAGCTTTTATGTTAGGGTCATTTTAGCCTTTACTCATATGCATTGAATTTAAACTATGTCGTTTAACACCTTAACTACGTCGGCTTACTCAGTTTAAGCCTAATAACTTAGTGATAGCCTAACCAAATCCGTTATTCACAAAAATTTATCGAAATTAGAGCCAAAAAGAAGAGAAAAATCAATGAGCCTCTCAAGAACAAGCAGAAGGTTTTCTTAAAGTTTCAGCCTCGAAATGGAAGGATTTCTCCGTAGATTTCATCACCAGCTATGTGGGATTTCACTGGTGGGTTCCTTTCATCCAGTAGGTCCCTAGACTTCAGTCAGATCCTTGATTCTTGATATCTTGTTTAGATCTAGGTTTACTAAAACCTTGGATAATAGTGGTGATTTTACTATTTTAGTATCCTAAATCAAAATAGCTTGTTTGTTGGAATGTTTGCTTAGTTCCTTGCAAGAAACATAGAACCCTAGTTGTATGATTCTCTTAGTTCATAAATTATACTTGCTAGGTCAAATAAATAGATAATCATGCTCCAGATTTTGAATGTTATGTTATTAGTATATAAATGTTGCATTCTCAGATTGCATGTTAGTATTTTGAGCTATTTAGTATTTCAGTTACATTTCAGTCATATACATATTCAATTTAAAGTAGACTTAGCACCGAGTTTGACTAGGTTTTAGCGTACCCTTATAGTCGCAGAATCATGTGCCCCCGTAGGTTTATAAGTCCTCTCTATTGGGCATCAGATTTAGTGATCATCCTAGCAATGCCTTTATACCCCTAGCAAGGTAAATTGGGTCCTCTCGACGGGGCGTATACATCGGACTTCACGTTTAGCTCACCTGGTTTTAAGTTTGTTAATAGTAGCTCCCACAGTCAGACTCTTAGTGTATTTGACTAGGTTTTCAGTATATACCTCAGTATGAAGTTTACTATGTCATATTGATGATTAGCACTTGGTCAGTGCATTCAATATAGCTTTTCGGTTATGCTTTCATTACTTACATTCTTACTCAGTTAAGTCATTGCACAGTTACGCTTTGTTCATATTTTATATGTATACTAGTTTAGCTTTAGTATCTATATCATGCATGCTCAGTACATTCCAAGTAATAATGCATATTTTGTGCTACATCCTTTCATGATGTAGGTTCACGTACTCAGCATTCAGACCGCAGTTATATAGATTCTCGATCCGCATTCAATTACAACTTTAGTGGTGAGTCCTCATACTTCGAGGACAATAGACATGCTTTCATTTTAGTTTTAATTTTTGTTGGAGTTAGCTGCGGGCATGTCCGGGCAATTAAACTTAGTTAGAGGTTTTTTCTGACGTAGTAGTAGAATCAGTTTGAATTGTTAAGTTCATTTTTCATTTGTTATTAAACTCTTAGTATGGTTTATACATTCAGAATAGTTGGGGTTTCCCTATTTTCAAATTATCAATTGTTTTAGCTTCCACATAGTATATGTGTGATTCAGTTATTCTCAATATTCTTGATATATGCAAGACACAGGGTTAGTTTGGGGTCACTCGTGATCCTAGGCCTCGTGTTACGTCTAGGGTGTAACCTCAGGGGGTGACACCATACAAGCACTTTAGCCTACATCATACAAGATAATAGAAATAAAGACTATAAAAGATAGCATTCTAAACATTTTATGACTTTAATAAAGCGGAAGTCCACGTGGGTCTCAAAATTCATGTAAAATATCATAAGGAAAGTCATTAGGACATAACTCATACATCACACAAAAAGTATGAAACTAAAATACAAGAAATCAATAGAAGATTCTCGATCCTCGAAACATGATGACTCACCCATTTTCAAAGTCTATGAAGGATCAACTAGCCATCAGTATGGGAGGTATGAGCGTCATACCCTACATTAGTGAAACAACATAGGAATACGTATGTATTAGTACATGAAATACACTACTATGAGGTAATATGCATAAACATTCACATGATAAAATGAATGACTTAAAACGTGTAGGCATGATTATAAGAATACATTTAAAAGTTTTTAGAGAAGAAGTTGCATAAAAATCATAAAACATAGTCAAAAATACACTATCATAAAGGACATAAGAAAAGCTTGAAGAAAACATATATATTTTGTGGGATCTTCGCTTAAACCGGCCATAAGATCATGAGAGTTGTACCATGAAATCCGGTATATCCCTCACACTGAAAGAAGGGAAAACAACTTTCCAAGGTAGAATCTGTATATATGATCATTTGCTAAAGTGTATCCACTAGCTAGGTCATTTATGACAATCCTAGGGGGGCACGAGTTAGGGAATCGAGCTTGCTAATTAAGACTACCCTATTTCAGACTCCACTTCAAAGCCCTTTCGGTGCTTAGACTAAATCAGAATGGAATAGTTAAATGTCAAATATCATTTTAACATAGGAAATGCAATGATCAATACCAATCCACACTTTTGAGATCAAAACATAGAATAGATCTTTAAACATAATTCAACATGGATGAGAAAACCTTTCACCCATGTGAATTCATTTGTAAGAAATAACTTTTGCAATCATGATCATCATAATAAGTGAGAAATCCTTTCACAATAGCACTAGTACTTTCCTTTCGAAGCATCCACTAATAATTTATATGCATTTCATAAAAACATGAATATCGTTATAATTTCATAATTCATAAATTTATGGGTTTATCATGGGATCATAGTTGAAAAATATAATTTGAGCATGGGTCAATGCAATTAAAACTAAATATAACAGATTAACATCAATTAAAACATTAGGAGACCTATTTAAGCATAATCAATAACAATTAGATGAAACCCACCTTCATTAAATGTAAACCTTAACCAAGTCAGTGTTTCTTCTAACTTTCCCAATCTGGTCATGACCTGCATTTTTGTTGAATGAAATGGGGATCCAGACATTTCAAACATTAATCAGACAAAAATGATCAGGTTTTTTGACTTTAAACCAATAGATTTAAATAATTTGTTGTCTCTTCCTTTACTAAGTTTTGTGGCTTCCGTAGGAAAAGGATCGACAAGAGAAGGTGGTGATAAAGCAAATGATCTTGATGATTGTTGTTGGACTCTCGTGAATCAATGTAAAAATAGAAAAAGGAGTTCGCACGAGGAGTCAACAAAGCGACATGTTAGGCAAACAATGGTAAGGATATCCAAAACAAAACTTTGATTGTGCACTCAAAGACGAAAGAAATAAAAGTGCACCACTACCAAGTGTTGCGTCGACTGTAACACCCTGTAAAAACTAGAAGACTAATCCTGAGCCTAACGTAAAACTAGTAGACTAAACTAGGGTTTAACGTAAGTGTTACAGTTGTAAATAAGTCTTGGTATTGTATACGTATTTTTGGGTTTAAACTTCAACGTATGACCCCCAAATACCAACCAATAATCCTTGGAGAGGACTCTAAAAATATCCCAAAAAGCTGTCCAAAATAGTGGCCTCCCATGAAGGGCATCCACGGCTTGTGGATGGATCCAAGAGCCGTGGATGGACCCATGACCCGTGGATGGATCCACGCCTCGTGGGAAAAGGTCGTGGGTCAAGGCCCCTTGGTCCCATGTTTTTATAGCCTCAGTCCTCCACCCACTAATGACCAGTACGGTCTGTGGACCCACCCGCGGTCCATGGGGGAGGCCTCGTGAGTAAGGGCAGTTTTGACAACTTAAGTAATTAGGTTGGGGGTTAAGGGAAGGGCTTATGTTAATTAGTTATTTAAGTAAGGTAGTTTTAATACTAACTAGACTACATATATAAACCTAAAAGTCCCCTAAACTAAGTGAATTAAATCATTCTTCCAAAACCTCAAAATAAACTCATTCCCTCACAAATATTTATCTCTCTAAAACCCCATAGAAGTAGAAGAAGTTGAAGTCTAGGGTTGAAGGATCCATCTTGTCTACTCAATTTCATGAAGAATCTTCATCTAGGTATGGTAGATTTTCATCTACGGGTAGCCTTCCCCATAGAGTCCCTTCAAAACTCAATTTAAAACTAGGGATTTTTCCCAAAAGCTAGGGTTTCACTCCAAGTCATGGATACCCTTTCAAAACGATTTCAATGATTTAGTTACTTTATAATATGAACAAATTGATGAATTACTACTGTTTTTATGAGGAATTACCCAAGAATCCATGAATTCCCCCATTTTCCCAAATTGGATGTTGAAGTATGAGTGTTGATTGATGAA
The DNA here is from genome assembly GCF_019186545.1 of Solanum stenotomum. Lineage (NCBI taxonomy): Eukaryota > Viridiplantae > Streptophyta > Magnoliopsida > Solanales > Solanaceae > Solanum > Solanum stenotomum. Next base: position 17,068,171 of record NC_064286.1, on the reverse strand, counting down.
AGTATAATATGATAGAATTATGCATGTAATGAATTGTTCAATTGAATTATGTTATCTTCCATGCCTAGTGTAGTAATCCTACGTGTGTTGATGAATTATGATTATTGTCCTTGAAGGGCAATGTATGGAAATTATGCATGATCATGAGGGTTTGTATATGATATGAGAACACTTTGAGAGTAAAGTGATTGTGATTATGATCTAGTTGTTGTGTTGTTGGATGATATCATCACTTACATACTTATGCATGAATATGGTATGATGTGAAAGGTTTTGTCACATGTAGTGATTCTAAGGTTGGAAGACTAGTCTCACCTATGTAAGTATGAGCTATAGTATGAATTATGTTGGATTGAGTGTCAAGACATTCTTCCACGTAAATGAACTTAAGTCAAGACTTAATAGATAATATATAGGAATCAATGCTTAGCGCCGAGTGGATATGAATATGAGATGAAATCTTACACGATAGTTGAGTCCGGCTTCCCTTGAAAGCTTTTACACTAGTTGAGTCCGGTATTCAAGATGGATTCCTTATACCATAGTTTAGTCTGGGTTCCCAAAGTATGTATCTCATGAAATGGAAACCTTCTACAATAGTTGAGTCTGGGTTTCTAGAAGAAATCTCCTTATACCATAACTATGTGCACACATTGGTCTTTAGCTAGTGGATCCACCTAAGATAATAGTATAGTTCTACCTTAGGCAAGTAGGACACCCCTTTTCAGTGTGGGGTAGACACTGGAATCCATGTTTAGTTCACATGATCTTTGTCAGTTAAGGTTATTCCCTAATATGATTATATGAACATGAAGTTTAACTATGAACTATGACTACTCAATAGGCCTTACTTAGTATGGGTAGGATTATGGGATCTTACTAATGCATTGCACAAGTAGACTTTCAGAGTATTTATGCTATGTTTCCATTATGCTTAAATGATTTATGAGTTACTTATGCTTATGACTTATGCTTTTGCATCAACTTTCATGATAATGTCACTAACTTGGTAAATGGCATACTTTCAAGTAAAAATGTCCTTTTTAGCATAATTTCACTATTTTTGTGCATAGCGATCATACTTACTGCATTTTTGTAGTAACTCATATTTTCTACATTTTTCAATAGGTGTAGGGTCCGGTTCTTGAGATGATCCCCTTTCTTGGTCAAAGCTTTGATCTACTATTCTCGTAGTTTTTGGTGATTCCCATGGTTCGAGGACGGATGATGCTTTTCTACTTTATTTCTTGTATTTAAATTTGAGAACAATATTGTAACAGATGTGACCATATTTGATATTCGATTGTATTAGATGGCTAATTGAGACAAGTCTAGACTTCCGCTTTGCTTTGATGAAAAAAACATTAAGACTCTAAATGTGTTTTACGATTTATTCTTCTATACTTGTGTTGTGATACGCTAAGTGGATTACATGGTTCCTCTAGGGGTTCTATGTTCCTTGTTACATCTAGGGGTACCCTTGTGTCATGACAAAGTTGGTATCAGAGCACAAGGTTTAGAATGATTCTAGGATGATGTCTCATAAGCCACGTCTAGTGGTGTCTTGTCCATGAGTATGAAGCGCGCCACATTTATGAATGAGAGGTTATAAGATGTTTAGGAAATTTCACTTTTTTCATTACTCTTAAGTCGTGCCATAGAGTTTAACTCTATAAAAGTCTTCCTTCTAATCCTTCTATTATGTCTTCAGGAAATGAATAAACGAAGGGCAAATGCAAGAAGGGTGGAAGAGGAGAATGTGAATCGAGGAGCTCCTCCTCAAGGTAATCAAGCTCCTTAATAGAATCAAGCTCCGGTTGATCCTGTGGTGGAGAATGTGAACCGTGGAGAATTTAGGTCCATTATCCAATTGTTGGCTCGAGTTGTTACAACTCAAGCCAATAGGAAGAAGATTTCTCCTATGCACACTAATGTGAACTCCGCGGCTTCTAGATTGAGGGATATTTCTAGAATGAACCCTCCGGAGATTCATGGTTCCAAACTGGGAGAGGATCCTCAAGAATTTATAGAAGAAGTCTACAAGATAATTGATGTTATGTCGGTGACTTCGGTTGAGAAAATGGAGTTGGCCACTTACCAATAGAAGAGTGTTGCTCAAGTATGGTATACTCAATGGAAGACCAATAGGCTGATAGAAGTGGGTCCCAGAGAGTTGGAACTGTTCAAGTCTGCATTTCTTAATAGCTTCTTTCCCTGAAAGTTGAGGGAAGCCAAGGTGGAAGAATTCATCAACCTTTTTCAAGGAGGTATGAGTGTCCAAGAATATTCTCTTAAATTTTACTCAATTGTCCAAGCATATGTTGCTAGGCCTAGTTGTGCAAAATATGGTAGGAAGCATGATGGAAAGTGCCTAGTTGACTCGGATGGGTGCTATAGTTGTGGAAAGAGTGGTCACAATATGAGAGATTGTCCAATGCTCAAGACTAAGAGAGAAGAAGATAAGCAAGCTCCTCCAAGAGATTCAAATTTCAATGATCAAAAGCAAAACCGTTTTAATTCTCTTCAATCCCAAGGTGACTAATAGAGTTCCCCGGATGTGGTGACTGGTGTGTTAAAACCTTTTCTATTATTGAATATGCTTTGTTAGATCCTACTTCTACTTTGTCCTTTATGACACCTTTCGTTGCCATGAATTTGAAATACTCCCCGAAGTGTTAGTAGAACCTTTTTCGGTCTCTACCCCGGTTGGTGACTCAGTGGTGGCTAAGAGGGTATATAGAAGTTGTCCCATTTCATCATCTTATTAAGTTACTTTGGTGGATTTAGTGGAAACAGACATGTTAGACTTTGATGTAATTTTGGGTATGGATTGGTTGCATGCATGTTTTGCCTCTATCGATTGTAGAACTCGGGTGGTTAGGTTCCAATTTCCAAATGAGCCTATCTTAGAGTGGAAGGGGGGGAATTCTATTCCTAGAGGTCAATTTGTTTCTTGCGTTAATGCTAGGAAAATGGTATCCAAAGGGTGTATTTACCATCTTGTTAGGGTTATGGATGTTGAGTCTGAAACCCCTTCTCTAGATTTGGTTTTGGTAGTTAATGAGTTTTCGGAAGTATTCCCCGATGATTTGCCTGATATTCCTGCCGAGTGGTAAATATATTTTGGCATTGACCTTCTTCTGGATACGCAACCTATCTGCATTCCTCCTTATAGAATGGCTCCGACAAAGTTAAATGAGTTGAAAGAGGAATTCAAGGATTTTCTAGACAAAGGTTTTATTGAATTGAGTATCTCTCAATGGGGTGCTCCGATATTGTTTGTTAGAAAGAAGGATTGGTCTCTTAAAATGTGCATTGATTATTGCCAATTGAACAGAGTGACCATTAAGAATAAATACCCCCTTCCAAGAATTGATGACTTGTTTGATCAACTTCAAGGGGCTAGCCATTTCTCCAAAAATTGATCTTTGTTCGGGTTGTCACCAACTAATGGTGAGAGGGATTGATATTCCCAAGATGTCTTTCCGAACAAGATATGTCCACTATGAGTTCCTAGTAATGTCCTTGGCTTAACTAACACTCCAACGGCCTTCATGGACTTAATGAATAGGGTTTTCTGACAATATCTTGACATGTTAGTGAGAGTATTTATCGACGATATTTTGATCTGTTCCAAGAGTGACATTGATCATAGGGACCATGTGAGAATTGTATTGCAAGTTCTAAAGGACCACAAACTATTTACAATGTTTAGCAAATGCAAATTTTGGCTAAGGTCCATAGCATTCCTTGGTCACATCGTGACAAGCAAGGGTATAGAGGTAGATCCGAAGAAGACAGATGTGGTTAAGAGTTGTCCTAGTCCTCTAACTCCCTCGGATATTCAAAGTTTTTTGGGTTTTGCTGGCTACTATAGGAGGTTTGTTGAGGGGTTTTCCTCTATTGCTTCTCCTTTGACCACCTAAACTCCAAAAAAAGCTAAGTTTTAGTGGTCAGAAGCTTGTGAGAAAAGTTTCCAAGAATGGAAGGATAGGCTTACTTCCTCTCCGGTGTTGACCTTCCCAAAGGGTACCGATGGTTTTGTTGTATATTATGACGCCTCTAGAGTGGGTTTGGGATGTGTCCTCATGAAAAATGGGAAAGTAATTGCCTATGCTTCAAGGAAACTCAAGGTATATGAGAAGAATTACCGGACCCATGATCTTGAATTTGCGGCGGTAGTATTTGCCTTTAACATATGGAGATATTACTTATATGGGGTCCATGTGGATGTTTTCACCGATCATAAGAGTCTCCAATATGTATTTAGTCAAAAGGACTTGAATCTTCGACAAAGAAGGTGATTAAAAATTTTGAAAGACTATGATATGAGGGTCCTTTATCACCCCAACAAAAATAATGTGGTAGCAGATGCTCTTAGTCGATTGTCCATGGGTAGTGTGGCTCATGTAGAGGATCAAAAAGAAAGAATTGGTTTGTGATTTGCATAGGTTGCCCCAGTTAGGGGTTTAAATAGTGATTCCACCAAGGGTGGTGTCATGATCCATAATGGTTTAGAATTGTCCTTTGTAATGGATGTGAAGTCCAAGCAAGACCTCGAACCTATATTAGTTGAGTTGAAAGAGTCGGTACTCAAAAAGTCTGTTGAGTCTTTCTCCCAAGGGGGAGATGGGGTGCTTAGGTACCAAGGTAGGTTATGTGTTGCAGATGTTGATAGTTTGAGGGAGAAAATTTTAGAGGAAGCTCGTAGTTCTCGATATTATATTCATTCGGGAGCCACCGAGATATGTCTTGATCTAAGAGAAGTCTATTGGTGGAACAATATGAAGGGGGATATTGCGGGGTTTGTAGCCAAATGCCCAAATTGTCAACAAGTTAAGTTGAACCATCAAAGGTCGGGAGGCATATTACAAGATATACCTATTCCCACTTGGAAGTGGGAAGATATCAACATGGATTTTGTTTTGGGTTTGCTTCGTACTCGAATACAACATGATTCTACTTGGGTCATTATTGGTAGGATGACTAATCTTAATAGCCTAAGTTGTTTATATTGACCCATGAATTAATTAGATTGATGAATGATCTTTAGTTGTTAACTTGAGTTTTGGTATAACTTGTGATAAATGTGCACTAACATACGTGATAAGTTGTTTTAGGAACACTCGAAGGAATTGGAATTGGAATGAAGAAAGAATGAGCAAAGATGTGCAAGAAAAGGCAAAAACCACCAGTGGTTGGCGCGGCGCCCCACTGGTGGTACTTCAGATTCCCTCCTCAGGCGCGCTGAGAGGCGTGACGTGTCAAGGAGGGGCAGTCAGAGTCAAGTAAGAGGCCTGACACGTCCAACTTTTGCCGACTTTGCCATGTTTTAAACATTAAATAAGATTCTTAATTTGAGTAGGATTTGTTCCCAACTTTTCCTACTATTACAAATAGATCCTTGGGGCTCCATAATTGGCATTCAACTTTTGATTCAGTGTGCAAGAGCAAGAATTCAAGTTTGTAATAGGTTTTAATCCTTTAACTCTTCTATTTTCCGAAATTTGCATGAACTATTGTAATTTCTTATTTTCTAATATCATGAGTGGCTAAACGCCCTAGTTATAGGGCTATAGCTACGAATTGACTGTTGACTATTTATGGTTGTTGAATTAATTGTCGGTTGTCATTATAAGTTACTTCTATATTCTTGTTTTAGTATTTTATGCTTGTGCACCATAAGATTAATCTATTGTCTAACCTTAAAATCGGGAGAGGAGAGGTTAGATAGACTAGAGAATATAGAAAGCTCGGTCCACGCATTAAATTGAGATGATTAGTGTTCAGGATTGACGCCCAGACGAACACCTTGCTTGGCTATGAAATAGGATGAAATATAAATGCTCGCCAGTTAGTCTATTTATCCCCGCTCAATGATGTAGTTAGATAGCTAACTGGGGTAGGCGACGAGAGGTGTATAACCCAGATCATACCATCAACCCTATAAACCGGTAACATGACAACTGAAATTAATTCTAAGCTAATAATATGATAGAGGATATTCAATATATGTTACAGCCCTGGAATTCCTTTTAACTTGCTTGAAACATTATATCAAAGTTGTTCACAATTAGTTACGTTTAATTAGTGCATAATTATTAGTAGATAAACAATAAATCATCAACTCTTGAAAAGGTTACTTTTTACTTTTAGTTGTAGAATTAAGTGAATATAAGTTGATCATAAGTCCCTTGGGAACGATAACTTGTTTCTTTAAGAATCTATATTACCTACGCGACAACCTACACTTGCGTGTATATTGGAGAGCAACAGGTTTTTGGTGCCGCTGCCGCGGACTTAAAAATTGATTTATATTCAGTTTTCTTAAGTCTACACTTAATTCATTCAGATATTAATTACTTGATCCTAACTTGTGTATTGCAGGTACTTGATTTTCAGGTCTGGCTCAGAAAGGAGATCTTGTCGAACCTTATAACGAACCTGAAAGAGTTTTATGCCAACGCTGAAAAATGACTCAGGACCACCAAGGAGATATGGGGTTAGGTATTCCGGGAAACTTTGATGATAATAATCAAGAAAACCTAAATAACCCGGAAAACGTGAATAACCCAAGGAACCCGAATAACCATGGGGTACCGCCTATTGTTCCCATAAGACCAGTCCGTGATGTGGCAATCCCACTCACAGCCAACTTGGCATTCAACATTAGAAAACCTCCACCGAGGGTAGATTTGAACTAAAGCAGAGCATGGTACATATCCTCTATACTAATGGGCAATTCACTGGTCTCCCCCATGAGGATCCTCAAATCCATCTTAGGACGTTCATTGAAATTACCAATACATACATTCCACTTGGAGTCTCATCAGACTATGTAAGGTTGACTTTGTTCCCATACTCATTGTTAGGAGCTACAAGACGTTGGTTAGACTCTGAGCCACCAAACTCCATCACCACTTGGGATGATCTAGCAAAGAAGTGCTTGAGTAGATTTTTCCCATCTAAGAAAACCGTGAAGTTGAGAGGGGAGATAATAAAATTTGTTTAAAAGCAAGGGGAGGACATGTACCAAGCATGGGCATGTTTCAAACAAATTTTGATTGTTTGCCCACACAACATGCAAACCAATGAGGTACTTGCTCACACATTCTTTGATGGCTTAGACTATAATGCTCGGTCTCTTCTTAATAGTGCAGCAGGTGGACAGGCTTTATCCATAACTAGTGAAGAGTTCTTTGCCTTACTCGATAAACATTCAGAAGGGAACCAAGGATAGGATGGGGAAATGTCTAGAACCCCACCCAAAAGGCTGCAGGGATCTTAGATGTAGATCAAGCTACTGCCATAAACGCCAAATTAGATGCAATGGAACTTAAGATAACCTTACAAATTAAACAAATGGCTCTAGGTTAGGCACCAAAAAACATGGTACAACAGGAAGCAAATTGGTGTGAGGTATGTGGTAGCGGAACTATTGAAACCGAGAAATGTGAGGCAAACCCGGATTCTATAAACTATGTGGGTAAATGCACAAAGGGGTGGAGTGCAGCAATATTATGGTAATACTTACAACCCTAGTTGGAAGAACCATCCTAACTTCTCATGGGGTGGTAACCAAAACCAAAATGAGGCGCAAGGAGTTAACCAATACCGTTCTCAAGGAGCTGGGCAACAATACTCAAATTCTAACTAAGTCCCAAATCTTAGTGCACTAAAAGAAGGGATGACCAATTGAAGAGCTACTCCAAAAGCTCATAACTGATATAGGGACCAAATTAAATACTACAATAGATAAGCAGGATGAAACCATTAGAAACATCCAGATGTCTCAAATGAGTTTAGAGAAACAACTTGCGCAAGTCGCTAACTCCTTAAACTTGTGTCCTCGGGTAGTGCTTCCTGGCGTTACTGAGCCAAATCCAAAGCAATTGCATGCGGTAAGTACTAAAGTGGGCTGCAATTAGAGCAACTAGCTCCAAAGAAAAGAGACACTAAGGTAAGTAACAAAGAAAAGAAGGCGGAAGAGGTAGTAAAAAGCTCCAATGTTGAGGTACCCGTTCCTCAAAAGAAATTACCACCTCCATTTCCACAAAGGTTGAAAAAGTAGAATAAAGATGAATGCTTTGGTAATTTTCTCTCTCTCCTTAAACAAGTTCACATTAATCTACCTTTGGTTGACATTTTGGAGGGTATCCCAAAGTATGCTAAATACGTGAAGGACATAGTGGCCAACAAGAGGAGACTTACTGAATATGAATCTGTAGCACTTATTGAGGAGTGCAGCTCAAGGATCCAAAATAGACTGCCCAATAAGTTAAAAGAACCAGGTAGTTTTACTGTGCAGATTACAATTGGGCAAAGTGTTCATGCCCGGGGGTTGTGTGATTTGGGGGCAAGTATAAATTTGATGCCTCTATCTTTGTATCAAAAACATGGGTTAGGTAGTCCAAAGCGAACCATTGTTATTCTCCAACTTGAAGATAGATCAATTGCTTGGCCAGAGGGGATGGTAGAAGATGTGTTAGTGAAGGTAGGTTCATTGATTTTTCCGGTAGATTTTGTGGTCTAAGACTTTGAACCCGATTCTAAAGTTCCATTCATTTTGGGACGACCTTTCTTGGACATGGGTAGGGCATTGATTGATGTAGCAGTTGTTCAACTAACCATGATGGCACATGATAAGGTAGAGGTATTTGATGTTTACCGCGCTTTAAAATTACCTTGTATTTATGAAGAGTTGTTTCCTATTACTATGGTTGATCGCATAGTAGAATCACAAGTAGTTGTGGCTGAAGATCATTTAGAAAGAGCGTTAGTGGGTCATTAGATAGAGGGAGACACTGAAGCTCAAGTGATTGAATCATGCTTAAATCTAGCACTAGTGCACACTCGTAGGAATCAAGTGGAATCACTAGAACGCGAGTTAGGGGCCCCACCAAAGCCATCAATAGAAGAAGCCCCTACTTTGGAACTAAAAACTCTACCGGCTCACCTAAGGTATGCTTATTTGGGTACTAATGAAACCTTGCATGTTATACTTTCTACAGAATTGTCTGACTTACAAGTTGATGCGGCATTGAGGATCTTAAAGCAGAGGAGGAAAGGAATTGGATGGCAGATGGCTGATATTCATGGGATCAGTCCAACTTTATGCATGCACAAAATTTACATAGAAGAGGATCACAAACCCAAAGCACAACATCAACGTCGACTAAATCCTATGATGAAAGAAGTGGTAAGAAAAGACATCATAAAGTGGCTAGAATTTGGAATTGTGTACCCAATCTCTGATAGTAAGTGGTTATGTCCGGTACAATCTATTCCCAAGAAGGGAGGTATAACAGTGGTAAGGAACGAAAAGAATGGGTTGATTACTACCAGAACAGTGACCGGGTGGAGAATTTGCATGGATTACCGAAAACTAAATGATCCTACCCGGAAAGCTCACTACCCCATTCCCTTCACTGATCAAATGCTTGACCGACTAGTAGGGTAGGAGTACTATTGTTTCTTAGATGGATATTCCGGTTACAACCAGATCTTGATTGCACCCGAGGATCAGGAAAAGACCACATTCACTTGTCCTTATAGCACATATGTTTTCAAGCACATGACATTCGGACATTGCAAAGCACCGGTGACTTTTCAAAGGTGTATGATGGTCATTCTTCATGATATGGTGGAAGACTTTGTTGAGGTGTTCATGGATGATTTTTCCGTCTTTGGGAAGTCTTTTGAGGTATGTGTCCAAAATCTTGATAAAGTACTTTCTAAATGTTAAGACAATAACCTAGTGCTAAACTGGGAAAAATGTCATTTTTTGGTAAAATAAGGGATAGTATTGGGACACAAAGTGTCTAAATCTGGTTTGAAGGTTGATAAGGCTATGGTAGAAGTTATTGAGAAATTGCCCCTTCCCATTTCTATAAAAGGTGTGCGTAGTTTTCTTGGTCATGCAGGTTCTTACAGGCTATTCATCAAGGGTTTTTCCAAGATTGCCACACCTATGTGTAGTGTTTTGGAGAAGGAGGTGAAATTTGACTTTGATGAGAGGTATTTGAAAGATTCTCAGATGTTGAAGAGGAACTTAATTGAGGGTCCCATCTTAATTGCTCCTGATTGGGGATTACCATTTGAACTGATTTGTGATGCAAGAGACGTAGCAGTGGGTGCAGTGTTGGGGCAAAGAAAGAATAAAGTGTTCCACTCGATCTACTATGCAAGAAAGACCCTTGACTCTACACAAGCTAATTACACAGTGACTGAGAAGGAGATGATGGCTCTAGTGTTCGCCTTCGACAAGTTCACACCATATTTGGTAGGTACCAAAGTTATTGTTTTTACTGACCATGCAACTATTAGGTACCTATTCAACAAGAAGGATGCTAAACCAAGGCTGATTCGATAGATATTGCTTCTCCAAGAATTTGACATTGAGATAAAAGAGAGGAAAGGTACTGAGAATCAAATAGCAGATCACTTATCTATGTCCATCCATTTTGGGACGACCTTTATTGGCCACGAGTAAGGCATTAATTGATGTAGCAGTTGGTCAACTAACCATGAGGGTACATGAAAAGGTAGAGGTATTTGATGTTTACCGCGCTTTAAAATTACCTTCTATTTATGAAGAGTTGTTTGTTATTACTGTGGTTGATCGCATAGTAGAATAACTAGTAGTTGTGCCCGATGATCCTTTCGAAAGAGTGTTAGTGGGTCATGAAATAGAGGGAAACACTGAAGCTCAAGAGATTTAATCATGGTTAAATCTAGTACTAGTACACACTCGTAGGAATCAAGTGGAGTCACTAGAACATGAGTTGGCGGCCCCACCAAAGCCATCAATAGAAGAAGCCCCAACTTTGGAACTAAAAACTCTATCGGCTCACCTAAGGTATGCTTATTGAGTTCTGATGAAACCTTGCCTATTATACTTTCTGCGGAATTGTCTGACTTACAGATTGATGCGGCAGTGAGGATCTTAAAGCGGAGGAGGAAAGCAGTTGGATGGCAGATGGCTGATATTCATGGGATTAGTCTGTCTTTATGCATGCACAGAATTTACATGGAAGTGGATCACAAACCCAAAGCACAATATCAATGTCGACTAAATCATGTTATGAAAGAAATGGTAAGAAAGGAAGTCATAAAGTGGCTAGATGCTGAAATTGTGTACCAAATCTCTGACAGTAAGTGGGTAAGTCTGGTACAATGTGTTCCCAAGAAGGGAGGTATGATAGTGGTAAGGAACGAAAAGAAAGAGTTGATTCCTGCTAGAACAGTGACCGGGGTGGAGAATTTGCATGGATTACCGAAAACTAAATGATGCTACCCGTAAAGATCACTACCCCATTCTCTTCATTGATCAAATGCTTGACCGACTAGCAGGGCAGGCGCGCCACTGGTGGTACTTCAGAGTCCCTCCTCAGGCGCGTTGTGAGGCATGAGACACCAAGGATGCGACGTCAGAGTCAAGTGAGAGGCGCGACATGTCCATCTTTTGCTGACTTTGCCAAGTTTTAAACATTAACTAGGATTCCTAATTTGAGTAGGATGTGTTCCCAACTTTTCCTACTATTATAAATAGATTCTTGGGGCTCCATAATTGGTGTTAAACTTTTGATTTAGTGTGCAAGAGCAAGAATTCAAGTTTGTAATACGTTTTAATCCCTTAACTCTTCTATTTTCCAGAATTTGCATGAACTATTGTAATTTCTTGTTTTCTAATAGCATGAGTGGCTAAACGCCCTAGTTCTGGAGTTGTAGCTACGAATTGATTGTAGACTATTTAAGGTTGTTGATTTAATTGTCGGTTGTCATTATAAGTTATTTTTATATTCTTGTTTTAGTATTTTATGCTTGCACACCATAAGATAAATCTATTGTCTAACCTTAACATCGGGAGAGAAGAGGTTAGATAGACCAGAGAATAAAGAGAGCTCGGTCCACCCATTAAATTGAGGTGATTAGTGTTCAGGAGTGACACTAGACGAACACCTTCCTTGGTTATGAAATAGGATGAAATATAAATGCTCGCCAGTTAGTCTATTTATCCTCGCTCAACGATGTAGTTAGATAGCTAACTAGGTTAGGCAATGAGAGATGTATAACCCGGATCATACCATCAACCCTGTAAAACAGTAACTTGACAACTGAATTTAATTCTAAGCTAATAATATGATAGAGGATATTCTTCAGTATATGTTACAGCCCTGGAATTGCTTTTAACATGCTTCAAACATTATATCAAAGTTGTTCACAATTAGTTCCGTTTAATTAGTGCATAATTATTAGTAGATACACAATAAATCATCAACTTTTGAAAAGGTTACTGTTTACTTTTAGTTGTAGAATTAAGTGAATATAAGTAGATCATAAGTCCTTTGGGAATGATAACTCGTTTCTTTAAGAATTTATATTACTTGCACGACCACGTTCACCTGCGTGTATATTGGGGAGCAACAATGACAACATCAGCCCACTTCATCCCGTTATGGTTTCCTTCTCGGCGGAAGAATATGCCAAAGTGTATATAAGGGAAATAGTGAAGTTTCATGAGGTTCCTTTATCGATTATTTCGGATCGGGGTCCTAAATTCACTTCGGACTTTTGGAAGTCGTTCCAAAAAGGGCTTGGTACGAAGATTGAGCTTAGCACGACTTTTCATCCCCAAACCGATGGGCAAGCGGAATGTACCATCCAAATCCTAGAAGATATGTTGAGAGCATGTGTAATAGATTTTAAGGGTAATTGGGATGACCACTTGCCACTAACAGAGTTTTCCTACCATAATAGTTACCACCAAAGTATCGGTACGGCTCCTTTTGAAGCCTTGTATGGTAGGAGATGTAGGTCTCTGGTTGGTTGGTTTGAGATAGGTGGAATTTCTCTTATTGGTCCCAAAATGGTTTATGAAGCTATTGAGAAGGTCTGACTCATTAGAGAGAGCTTGAGAACTGCCCAAAGTCGGAAAATTTTTTATGCCGATGTTAGAAGAAGAGATCTAGAATTTTAAGTAAATGATTGGGTCTATCTAAAAATCTCACCTATAAAAGGTGTGATGAGGTTTTTCAAGAAGGGGAAACTTAGTCTCCGGTATGTGGGCCTATATCAAATTTTGAAGCATATTGGGAAAGATGCCTATTAGTTAGATTTATCAAATGAGTTGCCTCTGGTGCATCTTGTATTTCATGTTTCCATGCTTAAAATATGTATTGGAGATCCGACATCCATTATCCCTTTAGAAGGTTTAGGAGTTGATGAGAGTCTCACATATGAGGAAGTTCCAGTGGAAATCCTAGATCGTTAATTAAAGAGGTTAAGAAATAAGGAAATAGCTTCTGTAAAGTTTTTACGAAGAAATCATCTAGTTGAGGGTGCTACTTGCAAGTCCGAGGCCGATATGAAGTCCCGCTACCCTCATCTCTTTCCTTCTACTCCTATTCAAGCTTTAGGTAAGTAGTTCCTCTTGAGTTTTTGTGTTTTGGGAGTCATGTATTATATAAGTGTGTTTTCATGGATTCCCTTATGATATGCATGTTCTTGATGAATTTCACGTTTAGTAAGAAAAATGATTTTTCATGAATTATGTGTTCCTCATGTTGTTGTGCATTTATTATGAGTTGCATATTTGACTTCATGAGATGAGTTGATGAACATGCTTTAATATGCTTGTGAGAGTACTTGCAAAATGGATCCATGATATTGTGTTGAGCATTATTTTAGTTGGAGAAGGTAGTTCCTCCTATGATTTTGTGAAATTTTGAGTTTCATGCATATTGGGTTGTTAGATGTAGCTCATACTCCCTTGTGAGACATTGATCATGTTTGAGATGGACTGGAAGTTTCCCCCTTTGAATAGTGCATGTTGTGAATAGTGCATTTGTAATTTTTGCATTATTTCGATGTTTCATGCATGATGAGCTGCTAGTTTTGTGTCATTAATTCCTTAAGGTGTCTAGATCGTCATTCGAGGAAGAATGTCCCAGGGGAGATATTGTACACCTCGTAAAAACTAGAAGACTAAGCTAGAGCCTAACATAATACTAGTAGACTAAACTAGCGTTTAACATATGGGTTAGAGTAGTAAATAAGTCCCGATACTTAATATACATATTTTTAGGTTTAAACGTCAAGGTACAACCCCACAAAGACCAACCAAGGGTCCTTGGGGAGGACCCTAAAAACAGCCCAAAAATCTGCACAAAACAGTGGCCTCCTACGAAGGGAATCCACGAGCTATGAATGGACCCACACCCTGTGGGAAGGGGTCATGGGTCAAGGCCCCTTGGTCCCCCATTTTTCTAGCCCCATCCCTCCACCCACGAATGACCAGTACGGTCCATGGATCCACCCAAGGTCCGTGGGTGAGGTCTTGTGGGTGAGGGCAGTTTTGACAGCTTAAGTAATTAAGTTGGGGGTTACGGGAAGGGCTTAGGTTAATTAGTTCTTTAATTAGGGTCCTTTTAATACTAATTAGACTAATTATATAAACCTAAAATACACCCAAACTAAGTGAATTAAATGATTCTTCCAAGACCTCAAAATATACTCATTCCCTCCCAAATATTTCTCTCTCTAAAGCCCCATAGAAGAAGAAGAAGAAGAAGAAGAAGAAGTTGAAGTCTAGGGTTGAAGGATCCATATTTTCTACCCAATTTCTTGAATAATATTCATCAAGGTATGGTAGCTTTTCATATATGGGTAGCCTTACCCATAGAGTCCCTTCAAAACTCAATTTCAAACTAGGGATTTTTCCCAAGGGTTTCACTCCATGTCAAGGATTCACTTTCAAAAACGATTCCAATGATTTAGTAACTTTATAATATGATCAAATTGATAAATTACTACTATTTTGATGATGAATTACCTAAGAATCCATGAATTCCCCCTTTTTAACAAATTGGATCTTTAAGTGTGGGTGTTGATTGATGCAAGTATAATATGATAGAATTATGCATGTAATGAATTATCTAATTGAATTATGTTATAATCCATGTCTAATTTTGTAATCCTATATGTGTTTATGAATTATGATAATGGTCCTTGAAGAGCAATGTATGGAAATTATGCATGATCATGAGGGTTTGTATATGGTATGAGAACACTTTTAAGGGTAAAATAATTATGATTATGATCTAGTTGTTGTGTATGTTGATGGTATCCTCACTTACATCATTATGCATGAATATGGTATGATGTGAAAGGTTTTTCACATGTAGTGATTCTAAAGTTGGAAGACTAGTCTCACCCATTGAATCTATGACCTATAGTATGAATTATGTTGAGTTGAGTGTTAAGACATTCTTCCATGTAAATGAACAAGTCAAGACTTGAGAAATTATATGGGAATAAATGCTTAGCACCAAGTGGATATGAATATGAGATGGAAGCTTATATGATAGTTGAGTCCGACTTTCGATATGGGTTCCTTTTACCATAGTGGAGTTCGGGTTCCCAAAGTATGTATCTCATGAGATGCAATCCTTCTACCATAGTTGAGTCCGGGTTTCTAGAAGCAATCTCCTTATGCCATAACTATGTGCTCACATAGGTCTTTAGCTATTGTATCCACCTAAGCCAAGAGTATAGTTCTACCTTAGGCAAATAGGACACCCCTTTTCGGTGTGGGGTAGACACAGGATTCCATGTTTAGCTCACATGGTCTATTTCAGTTAAGCCTATTCCCTAATATGATTGTATGAACAAGAAGTTGAACTATGAACTATGACTACTGAAGAGGCCTTACTTAGTATGGGTGAGATTATGGGATCTTATTCATGCATTGCACAAGTAGACTTTAAGGGGATTTATGGTAGTTTCCGTTATGCTAAGATGATTTATGATTTACTTATGCTTATGTCTGATGCTTTTGTACCAACTTTCATGATAAAGTCTCAAACTTGGTAAATAGCATACTTTCAACTAAAAATTTTCTTTTCATGATTTCAATATTTTGTGCATGGCTATCATACTTAATGCATTTTTGTACTAACCCATATTTTCTATAATTTTAAATAAGTGTGCGGTCCGGTTCTAGAGGTGATCTCCTTTCTTGGTCAAAGCTTGGATCGACTATTCTCCTAGCTTTTGGTGAGACCTCATGGTTCGAGGACAGATGATGCTTTTCTACTTTCTTTCTTGTATTTTGATTTGAGAACAATATTGTAAAGGTTGTGACCCTATTTAATATTCGATTATATCAGATGGCTAATTGAGACAAGTCTAGACTTCCGCTTTTCTTTTATGAAAAATTTCTTAAGATTCTAAATGTGATTTACTCTTTATTGTTCTATACTTATGTTGTGATACACTTATTGGCTTACATGGTTCCTTTACGGGTTCTTTGTGCCTTTTTACGTCTAGGGGGTACCCTTGGGTTGTGACATCAACCAATTACATTAGGATAATATCTGCCAAGTTGATTTTACACCAATTTCACTGCAATGGCACAAAAGCTCTATGTTGTTATGTCGATGAGAATGAAGCAAAAGATGCAACAACATCATATCCATCACCAAAAGATGCTCCAAATTCATCTCCTGAAGTCAAGAATGCATGCATGGGAAAAATTACATTCTCTGATGATGATCTTATATTTGGTGACACACTTCATAATCTCCTTTTATTCATGGTTGGTTTTGCACATGAGAAAAGGGTAAACAAAATCCTAGTCGATGGAGAATCTAAATTAACATCCTTCAAATTCTCACAATGAAAGAACTTTGGATCTCAACTACACATCTTTGATTATCCAAGGATTCAATCAAGGAGGACAAAGGGCCATAGGAGTCGTAAAAATAGACCTCACCATCGGAGAGTTGCAATCAAACATGTGTTTACATGTAATTGATGAAAAGATTTCATATAAAAAATTTATTGGTAGGCCATGGGTACATGAGAGTAAAGTAATCCCATCTACCTACCACCAACGTTGGAGGTATTATAAGGATGGAGTTGCAAAAAAGATTATTTCATAAATTCAGTGTTGGCCATGGATTTTTGACGATTCTCTTATCGAGTTTGGGCGATCAAGTTGCAGCTCACTGAATTGGAGTAAAAATTCCCCTAAAATGTTTGTATAGTCAGAGATCATCCCTTGGTTGGCGATCCGCCAAATGGTTCAACGGTCTCAATTCTCACTCATTTAGAGAGTTCCTCCATGTATTCTTGATCGTGTCATTTCTTTGAATTGAGGATACTGCATTTTACTTTATGGTGGGGTGAGATCACTTGTGCCAAAACTCCCCTTCAGTATGAATAAAAATGTACTAGTATGTAAGGTAGAAAGTAGAATAATAAATAGTTGTTGTAAAAAGGGTAATAAAGATACCACTTGAAACAGAAACTCTGATAGCCTGCATGGCTGACATCCAACCTTTAATTAATTAAACATGCATGGTATGCTCGTATAATCGTATGTCATGAATACATATTTATATATAGATGCAAATGCATGTCATACCCAACCAAGTGCTAGCAATTGTGGTGCCTTCTGGTAGCAAACCGACATCACATTCGCCAACTTGTGGTAATATCTGTCTCATAGGTATAAATATAGGCAATAGGCCCCACACCATATGATTATAGCTCGGGAGTAGAATGCATAGCATGTCATGTCATGTATTCATAATGCATTTATGTTAACTGAATCATGTTGCCAATCTTGGTCCATTAAGACTCTTGTTCTCATAATCTCGTAATCATTTTTGTATCACATGTAAATGTCTCGTAGAACCTCATATACTTATAGATTAAATTGGAACACTTAACTTGGAATTAGAAAGGTAATTTAATCCTTTGAACTTAAAGTTCTTCACTTAGTATTTAGATATGTTCCTTAGTAGATTGTAAAAAAATGTATTTCAGAATAACACGTCCTTTAGTAGTTTAAACATATGATTTACATTTAAGAGTTCTGGAGATCGATGTATTATTTTAAAGTTGTTTCCAAAAATATAAATTAGCGAGGAAGGGGGGACTGATTTCAAATTCATATCATTCATCCCTAATCTTTTTAAGTTACTACATCTAAAGAAGAATAAGAATTTGTACACATGTACCTATAGTCAACAGAACCAACAAAATAACATAAAGACGCTAAATACCCTATCTAACCGAACGAGTGGAATATTAACATAATGGAGTAACAAAAATATGACAGCTGCAATCTAACTGCCTTTCACAAAAGGTCCTTCTAGCAATAGAATAGTAAAACAATATTTGACGATTTAGGATTCCAAAATTCATGCTCAAATGAAGTGCAGTGCTCAGCCTTAACATACCTCAATTTTGGGTCTTGTTGTATCAGTATGGATTGTACCCCCTTCCTTACAGTATGTAATCTACAGAAAATCATGTCACAATATGTAATCTACAAAAAATCATGTCACACAACCATTATAGGCAGATTATTAACACGGCAGAGTTGAAGTAGCAATTTAGATCTTACTAGCAGAGTAATTAGCTCACCTGACCCTTTTTAAATGTATGCTTTATTACCTTTTCTTCTCCAAATTACAACACCAAATTAATGACTTAACATAATATTTTGCAGCAGCTATTAACAAGTGGAGGCCTACACAATAGTCAACAACAACCAAATAGAATATGCCAGCACAATAATAAAAACTCGGTGTATTGCCACACCCCTCCTCTCCAACCACAAAATAACCACAACCAAATCCAAATGATGAGTCTTCAAACCATTAAAGCTAGAAAAAATATATGTAATACAGTCCTATAATTGTTCAATATAACCATAATAACTCGAACTTACGGCTTCCAATCACCATCCTGTGAGTTCGTCCAATAATTACGTTTGGAATCATGTCTTTATCTTCATAAGCCATACGAGAATAAAAGGGCAGAACCTTAACTTTGAATTGATGGAGCTTATAGTATTTTAGCATGTCTCCTCAATTACAAAGTGTCTTCTCAAACACAAGACGTTGAACCAAGAAGAAGTCATTTGAAAACTGCAATGCAATAATAGAACCAACGTTACACTTATTTATCTTATAATTAATTACCCATAAATACTTCTTCTTCTCTTCCAGACTCAAATCAACAACAACCAAACACAACCAAATCATTTCCAAAAATTCCAGCAACAACAACATCAGAAAATACTTCAAAAACAGCCCAACATCACATAACTATCAAAATACGATTTTCGAGCCGTCTATTTGTGTTCCCGCTTATATAGCATAGCTATAACTTGGAATCACTCAATAAAATGAAGGGTGAGAATTATTACCTCCAAACAGCAGCAACACCACCTGAAAACAAGAGTCCTTCACCACGAAGAATCCTTCAAATCGCAACCAACGAAGAGGAAAGAAGTAACCAAATCTCTATGAACATTCGAGGGTGAAACAACACTGAAATCTTGTAGATATTTTATTGGATGATAGGGGAGCCTTTAGAGAGGATTTAGGACTGTTTTCTTCTATTTTTTTGGTCAAAAAAATGAGTTAGAACGAAGGGAAACCAAATCTTATAGAGCTAAACCGACATAGGGGCGAGGGACCCACCTTCACGTGCCTTCTTATGCAGTCTCACTAAAATTTGAATATCTCTCAATTCTGAAGTCGTATGGACAAATGGTTTAGTGCATTAGAAAGTAGACTCGTAAACCTTCAATTTAGTATATTGGGGTTCTTCTAAAGCTGTATAGATTGGGATAAAAGCTCCGAGATATTTAACTCAAATTGCAGAAAATTTATCAAAGAAACATACTCTGACTTTTGTCAACTTTTATTTTCCAACTTGCTTGACTTGAAAACTTAACTTATGATCGTTGGGAGACTATATCATCTTATAAAACCTCCTTCTTATCATATAAAACACTCTTTGTCTTACCCTAAATGTACTGGTTAACTTAAACCTTTTGAACGGGCGGGGTGTTAGAAGAGACATTCTTTAACTCGAACTTGTTTAAGGGCATCCTTGACCCATAACGTTAGTTTAATTCTTTCATTTTTACCACCCCTATGCAAACTTATTCTTTTAACATGATACACCAAGTCATATAAACCTCATACACTCATGCAATGATACGCATACTATGCGAAAGAACCATGGGGTCTCACATTTTTCCCTCCTTAAGAACATTCATCCGCGAATGGATTCGAACAATCTCTTGATTGTATTCCTTGCTGCTATTGTGCTGTTTGCAAGGATTTATTTGTTACGTTCGCAAATCTTAAATCCAGTTCTGAAAATTCACTTATAATGCTTCGTATATCTAGCTCGTGACAAGCCATATAAATTGCATTTTTTTTGTATTTCAAATTCAATTAAGTTTGTGTACACAAATAAATGTTAATTATTTAAAAACAACTCAGCTTAAGTCGTCAATAGTTGGGGGTACTTCTTCCCTATTTCCACCTCGGCTTCTCAAGTTATTTCCTCAACATTGTTATTCCACCATAACACTTTCATAGAAACCACTTGTTCAGTCCAAATCTTTCTTACCTGCCAAACCAAAATAGCCACTAACACCTTAGCATAAAAGAAGTCTCTAGAGACAAGAATATCCTCAACGGGCATAATTCGAAGAAATTTTTATGCACTTCTATAAACTAGATACATGGAACACTGAATGAACTACTTTAAATTTTGAAGGGAAATGAAGCTCGTAAGCCACCCTGCCAATCCTCCAAATAATAATATATGGCCCTACATTCCTTGGACTAAGCTTTCCTTTCTTGACTAATCGCATGATACCCTTCGTAGGCCATACTTTAAAGAAAAACCAATCTTCTACATTTGAAGTTGTTATTATAAGAAAACTCAACCAGTAACACGTGATCATACCGCTTCCCACGAAAATCTAGCACACATACCCATAACATGTCCTTGGGCATTTAGCTTATACCTTCTGCTTGGCCATCAATCTAAAGATGGAAATTCGTACTAAGATTAACTTGAGTCCCCAAATCCTTCAACAAGGATCTCTATGTTGTGCTATAAAATGTGTCCATCTATTTGAAGTAATATATAGTGAGACATAATTTAGTATAAATAACTCTCTACCAACATATTCCACGAGAAGGTAGTCCTGAGTAGATAGAAATGGGATGATTTCGTCAACCTGTGAATAATCAGCCAAATGGAATTTGATCTTCCCTCGCGAATGCGGAAAACATGTGACAAAATTCACATTTATCTCCTTCCACTTCCACAATGGAATAACTATCTCATGAGTTAGCAAACTAAGCTTCTGATGGTCTACCTCTCCCTATTGACAACATATCTCTTTAATACCATGACATATTTTCATGGTTCTTATGTGAACAAAGAAACGAGAATGGTTCGCATGTCCCATGTTCTTCAATAGAAGCAATGTGGCATTCAGAACATATAACTGATCTCTGAATCTGAAGACTATAACTCCTGCTCTAGCAAAGGTGAATATTATTTTATTTTTGTTGCTAAGCCTTGCCTCTGAATTTATCTAAAGTAGGATCTTCACTTTTTCAAGCCTTCACTTCCACAAATAGAGATGATATTACCCAGTCCTGAACTGTGACTCTAGTATCATTGGAGTTTTATAATCTAACCCCAACCCAGCTAGCTGATGGAGCTCTTAGGCCATCTCTTGATTCTCAGCTCCCAAAGGTGATAAACTACCCAGAGAATTACGACTGAGGGCATCCGCTACTATATTTTACTTTCCTTGGATTATAAGATATCCACATCAATAACTTTCAGCAATTCATTCCATCTGGTCTATTGTAGAATTACCTTTTTCAGTCTAAAAATATACTGGGGCTCTTAGGATCTGTATAAATATCAACATTAAAGACATTCAACTAATGCCTCAAAATCCTCAAGGAATGAATAATTGCAGTCTACTCTAAATCGTAGGTCGATTAGTTCTTTTCATTCTTCATTAACTATCATGAAGCATAATCAATTACCTTTCTATAATGTTTCAAAACATAAATCAGCCTAATTCTTGAAGCATAATAATACATTACATTGCCCTCTTGACTGTCATGTAGGGTCGAAACTGGTGTTGAAGTCATTTTATATCTTCGCTCTTGGAATCTCCCCTCATAGGCTGTTGTCCACTAAAATTTAACTTCTTTTTAAGTTAACTTTGTTAGGGGTGCTGAAAGTGGAAAAAAAATCCTTCCACAAAACTTATATAATACTCTACTAACCCTAAGAAAGATTCGAACTTCCACCAGGTTCATAGGTCTAGGCCATGCCTTCACGACCTCAGTCTTCTGTAAGTATACCTGAATACCAGCATCTAATACAATATGGTCCCCTGCAAAAAAAACCATTAAATACAAACATAACTCATACTTTGAGAATTTACCTTACAACCTCTAACCTTGGGGTAACCAAAGCACTACTAAGTGATGATCTCTGTGATTTTCCTCTGAATGAGAATGCACCAGAATATCATTAACTAATACAATTACGAACAAGTCTAGAATGACATGGATATACTATTTATCAGGTTCATAAATATGGTTGGGTCATTCCCCAACCTGAAAGACATTACAAGAAACTCAAAATGGCCATATCTAATCCTGAAAGTTTTCTTTGAAACATTACTCTCACGAACAAGTACCTAGTGGTACCCGAAATGTAAATAAATCTTTGGGAAGCATCCGGCATCATATAGTTGGTCAAAAAATCCCATCAATCTTTTGTAGTGGATATTTGTTCTTTATAGTCACAGTATTCAGTTTGTTTGTAGTCTATACACTTCTACAATGATTAATCTTTCTTCCGAACAAATAACATAAGTGCACCGCTTGGTGATGCACTAGTCCTGTTAAAGCTCTTATCTAATATATCCTTCAATTTTGCTAGTGCAATTCTAAATGGCAGCATTGATATCGGCAGAGCATCCCGTAATGTATCAGTTGAAAAATTTGTCGCATGTTCCAGGGAAATAGCAAGAAGCTCACCAGGAAATACATCTAGAAACTAATTTCCCACTATAATAACTGAAGAGTCGAGGTCTCAACATCAATATCTTAAACTCCCTTGGAAAATATGATAAGTACAACCATTGGAAAGCATTTCCTTGCCTAAAGATTACAAATAAACTTGCCTTTTGACATTGCACAATTAGCCTTCCATTCTCATACTACGTCCCCTGGGAACTGAAATCTAATTGTCTTCTCTTGATAGTCTACAACGACATAATAAGGTTTCCACTCATCCATTCCCATATCAATAAGAAAGTCGAGCATCTCTAGCCCTATCACGTCTACAAATTTTTTATGATAAACAATCTCTACTATAGAACCTCGATAAATCCTCTTGAGCATATATGAAACACAAAGCACAATTCAGATTTCATACGTCCTAATAACTCACCTCTATAGCACGATCTATAAATTTAAAGGAATGTAACCAGTCCTAAATGCCCTATAGCCTCTTGATTATAAGTGTGGTGCACAAAATCTACAAGACACGGCTTGTGGACTCCCTGGGACACGACCTGCTCTGATACCAACTTTGTCACGCCCCAAACTAAGGGAGGCGTGACTGGCACTCGATTCCTTATGCAATTGAGTTAGCCATTGAAACACACCAATTGACTCAACTATGGGCCTAGAAGGTTGGGCAGCATAACATCTAAAATACTACGACTGGACCATCAAGGTCATAACCTGAATATCAACAAGTGAAATATATGAAGGTAGACAAGCCAAAGATAATAAAGTACTAGCTAGTCGACAAGGCTACAAATGAAAATATACATATGTACATACATATATATATATACATGCCAAGCCTATGGGGCTGGAGACAAGAAGTTGCATATAAACTTAAAATATCGTGTCCACAATAGCCTCTAAGAGTGTCATAAGCTCTGGTCGGGACAAGGCCCCGATTATACCCAAACTACACAATAAAAGTAGCATCCTATGAAAGCTCCAAGAAGAGGTGGAGTTTACCAACTCACAACTAAACTGTGAATCCTATCAGAGGGGTAAATCAAAATCCCTACCCG
Source organism: Solanum stenotomum (assembly GCF_019186545.1). Lineage (NCBI taxonomy): Eukaryota > Viridiplantae > Streptophyta > Magnoliopsida > Solanales > Solanaceae > Solanum > Solanum stenotomum. The sequence goes on along the minus strand of NC_064286.1, from coordinate 17,044,218 downwards.
AACCTACATGCACGAAATAAAAATGCAACCTCCCCAGGCAAAGGAACATCAGTACAAATAAAAATGTGCTAGTATGTAAGGCAGAAAGTAGAATAATAAATAGTTGTGGTAAAAATGGTAATAAAGAAAACACCTGAAACAGAAACTCTGATAGCCTGCAAGGCTGACATCCAACCTTATATAAATTATACATGCATGGTATGCTCGCATAATCGTATGTCGTGAATATATATATATATATATATATATATATATATATATGCAAATACATGTCATACCAAACCAAGTGCTAGCAATGGTGGTGCCTCCCGACAGCGAACCGGCATAATATTCGCCAACTTGTGGCAATCTGTGTCTCATACATATAAATATAGGCATTGGGTCCCATACCATACGATTATATCTCGAGAATAGGAGGTATAGCATGCCATCTCATGGATTCGTAATGCATTTGTGTTACCTGAATCATAATGCCAATCTTGGCCCATTCAGACTCTTCTTCTCATAATCTCGTAATGACTTTTGTATCACATGTAAAAGCCTCGTAGAACCTAATATACTTTGTAGATTAAACTGGAACATTTAACTTGGAATTAGAAATGTAACTTAATCCTTTGAACTTAAAGTTCTTCACTTAGTATTTAGATAAGTTCCTTAGTAGATTGTAAAAGAATATATTTCAGAATAACACGTCCTTTAGTAGTTTAAACATACGATTTACATTTAAGAGTTTTGGAGATTGACGTACTATTTTAATGTTTTTTTCAAAAATATAAATTAGCGAGGAAGGGGGGACTAATTTCAAATTTAGTGTATTAGGGTTCTTCTAAAGCTTATAGATTAGGAGAAAAGCTCCGTGACATTTAACCCAAATTCAGAAAATTTATCAAAGAAGCTTACTCTAACTTTTGTCAACTTTTATTTTCCAACTATCTTGACTTCAAAACCTAACTAATGACCATTGTGATACTATATCATCTTATAAAACCTCCTTCTTATCTTATAAAATAATCTTTGTCTTTCCCTAAAGGTACTGGTTAACTTAAACCTTCCGAATGGGCTGTGTGTTAGAAGAGACATTCTTTAACTCGAACCTGTTTAAGGGTTTCCTTGACCCATAACATTAGTTTAATTCTTTCATTTTTACCACCCCTATGCAAACTTATTTTTATAACATGATACACCAAGTCATATAAACCTCATACACTCATGCAATGATACACATACTATGCGAAAGAACTACGATGTCTCACAAGCGTGATCAAGATATGGAGCATTTAAAGAGTTTGATGTATATTCTCACTAATTGGAAGGACTCATCTCGGTTGCTATGAATAGGCCAATGGTGAATGAAATTGGGCCATAATACTTTTTGGGTACTGATTAAAAATATTTAGGGTAAGCTACTTTTAGACTGAAATCTGGGGTAGGTAAGGTATAAGACCATCCGTGAATTGGTGGGGTGATATGTCTAAGTTTGATTTATATTTTCTAGTAGCCAAGACATTAAGGAATCAGTAGGGCTTTACAGAATCAAAGTTTTTAACATGTAGGCATTGGATATAATTATTAATTAGAATGACCAGAGCTATACCACTAGAGAAGCATATTATGCCCTAAGTGTTCTTTAGATTGTCACCTCATAGGTATTCTGGGGCCATTGGAGAGGATGCCCATAAGTTTCTAAAAGCTTGCCGAGAGTGTCTATATACATTGGGGTTAGTGGAGTCGAGAGGAGCTGACTTCACGACTTATCAACATGATGGGCCAGCTGGTGATTTCTAGTATTCCTACTTAGAAACTACACAATTTAGGTCTCATTTCTGTTAAAATGACTGATTTATCAAAGTCTTTCTTGGACAGGTTGATCCAATGGATAATGACAGATTGACTCCATGATAAGTTCTCGAGGTTGGACCAAGGCTTTATGAAATTGTATGATTATCAAATAAGGTTTGATGAGCTCTACTGTGAGTCTATGATGATATTGCTTACTAAGAAGAAGAGGGTTTGTTGTTGTAATACCATGTATCCATAGGTGTAGTAGGAAGTTAAAAGGTTGCTAAAATGTTATTGGTGTTAGTTTGGGCAAGACCCTCTATGATCCATAGAAGGATCTATGATCGGTAAAAGTTGGTTGTAGAAATTGAGATTACTAAATTGAAAATTTCAAGTCCCATAAGAGTTCTTATTGGCCAAAAGGATGGTCCGTAAAAGTTAAAAGGCCCATAAGAATTGGTCCTATAAAGGTTCAAGACATGGTGAAATCTCAATAGATACAGGGTCAATGGATGGGTTTATCGACCGTACAAAGTCGTATGGTATGTAGCCTAGAGCTCCTATGAAGGAAGTAGGACTTAAGGGAATTTTGACCTTGGGTTCCATGTAAGGGACCTACAAGTAGTAGAAAGGTCTATGGACTGTACACCTTGGCCGTCGAATATATAAGAAAATTGAAGTCCTAAAAGTCCTTTTATGGTTGATGAGTACTGTCCATAGAAGTTTATACAGACCATACATAATGTCCATAGAAATGGTTCAATATCTTTTATGTAGGGTTAGTTTTGTCTTTTCCCAACCTTTCAAAGACTAACACCGAATTTTTTACACCATATTAAGGATCTAAACAATACCGTTCGACCCTAACAGCCTTATAATCATTCCCAAGACATAGAACATGGGTCCAAGAGGAGAAAGCTAGTGTTTTCTAGCATTCGTCAAGTTTCTCCAAGAACATTGTTTTTCAAGGTATGTAAGGCTATTAATAGTGTTGGAATAAGTTCATCCTTACTCCCTACATCTAAATTCAGGTAGTAAAGAGAATATTCTAGTGTTCTACCCAAAGTTCCATGAGTTTCCACATTGGGTTATGTTCTTTCTTCGAGTTCAGATTCTTGAGAATTGTGATAATGCTACTTTATACATTGATATTTTGAGTTCTTGTTGATAGTTTATACTTTAATGTGAACAATAGTTATTGACTTTTCTTGAAAGCATTTGTATGAATATTCTTATTCATTGACTTTCAAAATATAATGTGAGTCTAAGTAGAAGCTTTAAATTATCTTTTGATAATCATTTAAGGAAAACTAACGGTTCAAATGTATTATTTTATACTTTGAAAGAAAGTACTATTTCAAATAAAACATATACAAATTTCAGAAGCATTTCTGAAATATAAAGTAAAGTTCAATTACCCGTCAAAGAGGGTCTTGTGAGTATCAACTCAACCTAGAGACTACTTTTATATAAGCATATATAATAATAATTTGGGAGTGATATTGAGCAGAGATTTAAGTAGGTGTTAAAATGACACAAACCCCATAAACTACGTCTGTTACGACCAAACTTTCTGAGTCATATTGGCACCTACTACAACTCACTAGCAAGTAAGCCAACATGTACCCAGAACAACAAGTAATAAGTCAAAGGGGAGAACTAACTGGAAAATAACACTAATAGTAAGAAAAGATAAAAATGAAGCAAGCAAAAATACTATACAATTGAAACCCTCAAAGAGCCTGGAAGTCATAAGTCTAGAGCTATCTAATATTAACATATACAAATCCAAAAAGTAGACCACAAAAAGCCATCTCAAAGGAAAAAGACTAGCTAACATATATATTAAAGGAGACATGTTGATCAACAATGCCAAGTGCTCACCCTCATCTCCAATATCCAAAAGCTACAAGAGATGGCACGAACAATAACCGCTAGTAGTTGTTACTAGGACATGCAACACAAAAAAGATATAGAGTGCAGCCTGAGTTCCAAAAAAAGTACATAGTAGGCATCATAGGTTGATTGAGTAAGAAAGGTAAAGGTAATAAGAAAAGATACATTCTAGACACAGAAAGAGGTCCATGCAGATATGAAAGAAAGCACACAAGCATACCTAAAGTAAAATAAAATTTGAATGGACCTCCATAAGCCTGACACGTACATAGAATATCTAAGACTTCTAGAGTGAAGTGCCTTAATCCAGCAACAGCAAATGCACTCCAAGCCTTGAACCCCATGTGGTTGCCTTTAACTAGAGGTAACAACCTCGAACCGTAAAGAATCAGCCTCAGACTGGAATAATGGCCTTACACAATCAACATAAACCCCAGATTGGAGATAATGGAGTCAAACAATAAAGATTGGCCTCAAATAAAAAATAATCACAGTGTCTAGTAACCTCCCAACCCAACTAACAAGAGTAACAAAGGGGCGGGTCAACCCTAAAGGATTCCAATGTCATGACTTAGTCATCGTGGTATGATGGCCACCCAAAAGAATCAACAAAGGTCTCCAAGCATAGGGCAATCCGATCCTAAGTCACCGTGAAACAACACAAAACCTCTGGTAACGCATCAAAGCCATTTGGCTAGGGAGAGAAGATAAAAAGTCTACAAATCTGAGAAATGGCCTAAGCTAAGGCTCGTAGTACCAGACTCAAATTTGTTATTCTAGTCTACAAGGATCTAGTCCGTCCAAAATGAGTGGTAGATTTACACTCATTTGAGGCCTATTAAGATTAAAAAATAGTGTTCTTAATGCCTAATTATGTAATATTCTAATGATATTATAATAATTTGTAGCTATGAAGGCTAAGGGACAAGGCAAGGATGAATATTTTGAAGAAAGGACAAAAACATGGAAAGAAGTATAAAATCCACATTGTTGATCGCCTAACAAGAAGGGCGGATCGCCCAATTGACACGACCTCACCAAAAGCGATAATGCTTAACACATCAAATAATTAGAGAAGGTCATAGAACTTAAAAGGAAAGGTGACTCACCAAACGGACAGGGAGAACATGGTGACCACCACCGAATGTGACATCATTGGGAAGAAAATTGGGGGCTTCAAATAAAGGTGGTACTTGGTGATCCGCCAAATGTGAAAGGCAGACTCAAACGACCTCGCCAATGGAGGTTGAAACACCTGAAGCTTAAAGCAAGAGAAAGGTGAGCTAAGGAGAAATCGATGATCCACCGAATGTTCTTGGAGAGCCCGACTAACATCATTGTAATGGTCACAGATTGAATTTTGGGCAAAATTTTGGTAAACTATAAATTTTCCAAAGGAGAGAGAAAGAAGGGTCCAAAAATCTTTTCTAGAGACTCGTCTAAATAATATTTCTCTAGAGTTTTATAGTAAGAATTACTTTACCTTCTGAAGAACCTCTTTAGTTTTGGGGTTTTCAACTCTGTTCTTAAAATTTAGAATTTGAAGTTGAATTGAAATTGGGTGTTGCTTATAATTGATTTATTTCGCGTCACACATGGTTACTTTCGTTGAAGGTATAATTTCATTACACTATGTGATGGGCGGGTAAAACCCCAAAGCCTAGTGGTGTAATTATGGGGTTGGCTGTTTATTTAATGAAGTGTAGTATTTTGTTATGCTCTGTTTTATACTGGTCATCTATCGATTAGGGTTAAATATCATTGGGTTAATTGATGGGTTAAAGTTTAAAGCTGAAACCTACTTCTCATCTTCGATTGATGCTCAAAAGAGATTGATTGGAGTGGGTAATTAGTTTTAAACTTGCAGCTTACGCTTGACGTCTATAATTTACTTGAAAAATAGATTTTTGGGTCAGATCTATTTTCCCTATTTCTGCATCGAAAGAGAGTAAGGTAATGGGTTGTTTAGTTATGCACATAGATGAGACCGAAATAAGAGTCTATGAAATGATGGTATGAGATCGAAAAAAGATTAGTGTTATTGAAGATGACCGAGCCTATCCATGAGTGTTCAACACTATAGAGGAACATAATTTCCTCTATGTGATATCGATTTCTGATCCCCAAATGGCTAAACTACATGTTACTTATTTGAATTTATGAATTTTTAGTTTAATTGTGACTTTTGCTACTAGAATCCTTTTCATAAATTTGGTGGAATCATCCGCCCTTTGTTCTTATTGCTGCAAATGAATTAATATACATTCTAAATTTCATAGTAGATTTTCTTGAACATTATTACTCTTTATGAGATTCGACCCCAACTCTTAGTTGGGTATTTTATATTGGTGATGACCGCTTACTTTTTGGATTTGTTTTACAGAGTAGTTTGCACGTTATCAAAAAATGACGACGTTGTTGTGTAGTGATGGCTAAAAATTTCATTTGAGAAATTAGTTTGTAAATTTTTCTAGTTAATATATAGTGTTGCTTCGTGTTGTGGTTTGTTGATTTGTAGGTCGAGAGCATTGGTGACCACGGTAGTGAAAATGATAATCACTACGGATAAAACAACAATATCTGTGATTTGAAAGATATGCACATGAACGTCATTCAAATCACAAGAGCCATTTGGTTACCTCCTATAGAAAGGAGGGAAGTTTTTCATGTAACTAGAACAATGTTACCGCTCCTGTAATTTACAAGAATGTTTGGGGGTTTAGCTCATGAAGAACCCCATGAGCACCTTCAGAATTTTGTGAATGTATGTGGGCTGTTTGTGTTCAAGAACATTTCACAACGGTCCACAAGGTTAAGGTTATTCCCATTTTCTCTGACGGGTAAAGCTACAAAGTGATTGGTAGAATTCCCATATCTTACAATCACATCACGACCTAGTTCAGGCAATATCTCAAGGGTCTTTAAGGCTTGTAATGGGGTTGAGGATTAAGGTATGGTCAATTTGGCTCTGTTGCTTCACATTTTCAAAGCATTGTTGCAATTATCTTCACCTCTTCTCAAGTAGTTTTATTCTTTTTCACTTGAAAACTCAAACTTTGACTTGTTAATCAATTTATTGGGAACCAATTTTTATTTTACAAAACTTTCTTTTTCATATCAATTTTCAAATGGTTGTTCATCACAATCTCTTTTTTTTATAAGGAGGGGTTCCTTCATTTTGTAACACACTTCAAAGTTGAGTCTCACTTCATCTTTCATTGACTTTCACTTGGTTTTCTTTCCTCCTTTCTTTCCACACCCCAACTTAGGCTTTTGGTCGAAGTTGAAAATTCAAACAAACCAATGCTTCAAAAAGAATAAATGGGTAAGACGTTAGGGATAATTTTGCTCAAGAGGTTTCAAAACGGTTGCCAACAAATGATTTAGGCTCAAATGATGTCAAAATGATTGCACACCCCCACAAGGTAGTCACAAAAAGGGTATGAACATTTGGGTTCCCTCTCCAAATTTCTGCCCAAGTTCATTTCTTACATTCAACAACGGTGCGGAACTGGTAGTTGAGGGATTCATGGAAGTGGTAGTGTGGTAGGTAGTAGTGTGGTAGGTGAGTAATTTATTTTAATTACTTTATTATAATATTTTTTTTTAGTGAGAAATTCATGGTAAAATATAATAATATTTATTGTAATATTCTTTCGATAGTTGTTTTAATCTAAGTATTTCATTAATATTATTTATGATATATTCCAGATATAACATATCTTGGGTTCTTTGGTACATATATAAATTTTCCTCCATTAATTGTTCTAATAGTTTTATATCTTCCATAGATTCTATCCAATATTGTAAATATTCGTAGTTCATTTTAATCTGAATTTATTTCTAAATCATACCATTCTATTCTTTTAGAGTCTAAATCATGTAGGTCTATTTCATACCATTGTTGATTTAATATATCTTCTGATTCGTTATCATTAAATATTTTATCCCATATTACTCTTCTTAATTTGATTATTTTTATACCTTTAAGTATATATAAGATTAAAGTTTCATAGTTTTTTATCATTTCATCATGAATGTATGTAGTCATATTCGTTGTTATGCAGGTTTTTTATTTTCAATTATTCCTTCCTATCATATTCATCATTGATTAAATTCATGTTAGATTATTATGAACTAGATTATCTTTTTATCATGTTCTCCTGTCACTACTAGCATCGTACTTTAGCGGATACTTCCTTCTTATCAGCGCCTCAACTTTGTTTACTCCCCTAAACGGCTTTCCTCGCCTACCGGTTTCAACATTAGGATGGCATAGTATAAAAGTTTTCTCCCTGTTTTCAGTGTGCTAATAAACTAGAAATCATGATTCAAATAATTCTAATACATAATAACTAACATAAATTTATTCAATCATATATATGATATTCAGGAATATATGAAATTAGTTCTGCATATTTTTTGAACAATATACCTTTGCCTCTTGCTTAGGCATGCTATCTGAAATATTTGATTGGATTTCAGATTTTTTTCATTAGTATTTTAAATATTTATCTTAGTTGAGAGAGTGTTTTTATGAAAGAGGATTTTTATTATCTTAGGCGTTGCCTCCCTTTTAATTTACATATACCTTCCTTTATATAGAAAGGAAGTTCTTACTTTACAATCTTTCATAATACTATACATACACCTACTACTTAATAATGTGTCTAATATATAATATAATATAGTATATCTACATTATGACACATCTACTTACTTTATGACACAATGACACACTTTATGACTTTTTACATATATAATACATCTACTTTATGACACACTTTCATGACTTTTTACATACTAATACTATTTACTTTTGCCATATGTCTTCTTTTTCTTCATCTTTATCTTCTCATCATCTTCTTATCTTATCTTTTAGGCTTTCGTCTTTATCTTTTATTTCAGCTGAACGTCTGGAATTATAGTATCTTCTCCGTTGCATTTCGAACATATGTGGTCAGGGTATTTGTGACCAACTAGTTTGCAATATCTGGTTAATAACTCTGCCGAAATAAATCCTACTTTTAGTGCTCGTGTTGTAGGTCGTTCTTCTGGCTTAAGTAATGATAGAATTCAACTTTGGACTTCATCGATCCATATCTGCTTTCCTTAGCTCCCTTGAATTGGAATAAATCGTTAACTGATCTCTTGCATAGTAGCTCCATATAGCGTTTCCGTTTAAATAATTATTTGCTAGCTCTTTTATAATGGTTGATATATCAATTATTCTCTTATTGGCATAAAAACTGGGTATCTCGCTTTTTTGTATCTCTGGTTGTTGTTCGATATCTTTCGGTATTATCATATCTTTTGTTAATCCTAACTTTACCACTTGTATCGGAGGATTTATTTCCTCGTATAATATCTATGTTGCTGCCATATAAAATTTTACATAGAATGAATTTCCCTTAGTTACTCTCTTATATGTAAGAAATGTTTTATGTAGTTCTGGTATTCCACTTAGTTTCTCTTCGTCATATGTATATACTGTATTTAATAGTCCATAGTTGTAACATGTCCTTACTAAGTTGGCGTTAGTTTTTGGTCGTGCAATCAGTTTATTATAACCTTGTAATTTTTGGGTTAAATAATCCTGGTTGGGTTCTTGGGTGGTAGTAGATCTGGGTTTAAGGTTTAAAAATGTTTGGATTTTGTATATATTTTCTATATAGGTTCGCGTAATATGATTATATGTTCTTTTGTCATGGTGTAGGCTATCCGCATATGTAGAAGTTTATGGTTCTATAGTTAATGTGTGTTTTGGTGTTAGCCTTGGGGTAAATGGTTTTTCGAATAACTGGTTTAAGTTTGAATTCTTATGTTTTTCACTAACTCGTTGGCTTGTACCTACAGCTGTATTTAAACAAATGTTATGGGTTTTAAGGTATTTCCCAACGTCACCTTTTAGCTCTGGATTTTTTCTGTCTTCCGATCGACATAGCTCCACATTTTTATAGTCACGCTGCTGACTTATACTAGTTTTAGACTTCAGATTATCTTCATTAGTCTTTAGCTTTTGTATCTCGTTGTCCATACTATCCACTTTTGTACAATGTGTAGTAATGGCTTTGATTATCTTTTCAATCGTATCTTCTTCCTCAGTCTCAGTCTGAGTAGCTTTGTCGTGATAGGTAATCTGCAATAACATTCTTATAAGTTTTTATTACTTCAATTGTAAATATAAAATTTAATATATTTAATACCAAACTCCTTATTTCTTTTGCTGTTACCGAACTTGTATTTTTCCTGTTAGCCACCATTTTACTTGTGTATTATCTGTTCTTATAATAAATTCATTATATACAATATATGGTTCAAATGATAATAAACATTTATATACCCAATATAATTCTTTCCTATTTATCTCCCATCTTATTTCTGCATTAGTAAATGTTCCTGAATAATATCTACAATGATGTTCTATTTTTTCTTCTACATACCTGTATTTTAATACTCCTCCATAACTTTTTCCACTGGCATCTGATTCTACTATATAAGTAAATTTTTTATTTTCATCCGAAAAATATAGTTTAGATAGGTTCTTACATAATAATTTTATTTTTTGTATTTGTGTTTGGTCTTTCTTATCAAACTAGTATTCTACATCTTTCTTTAATTTTTGTTGTAATGATTTTAAATTTTCTGCTAATTTTGGTATATATTCTCTTACTTGGTTTACTAGTCCTAGAAATGATCGTAATTTCTTTTTCGTATCTAGCTGTTCATTTCAGTTAATTAATTTTTGTACTATATGCGTTTGCATTTTTATTCCATTTTTATCTATTTGTATTCCTAGGAATTCTATTTGATTTTTCATTATGTATGCTTTCTTTTTACTTAGACTTATGCCTGAATATTCTATAATATGTATGAATTTTTCTAATAATCTTATGTGTTCATCTTGGGTTTTAGAATATATTAATATATCATCAATATATACTACACAATTTTCCAATTGTTTAAAGTAGTTATCCATAAAGTGTTGATATCTACCTAGTGCATTCTTATATCCAAATGGTAATACATTCAATTCATAGAATCCTTGTGGTATAGTGAATGTTGTTAGTTTTTTAGATTCTTCTTCTAGTTTTAAGTGATAAAATCCTGATTTACAATCAAATTTGCTAAAATAATTATATTCTTGTATTTGTATTATCTTTAGTATTTTATTTGGTATCGGATAATTATATGTTTTAGTTTTTGCATTTAAATTTCTATAATCAATAATCATTCTGCCTTTTCCTCTTTTTTGTTCACTATGTTTATTTACGATAAATGCCGGACTTGTGTGCTTACTATTGCTTTCTTGTATATATCCTTTTTCTAGTAATTCATTTATATGTATCTTAAATTCGGTTAAATCATTAAAATTATAATTTCATGGTTTTTGGTTATTATACTATTATTATCAATTAGCTCAATTTTTACTTTTGTTTTATGTTTCTCCCATCCTTGTAAAGGATCCTCACTATATAATAATTATATCTTATCTTGAATTATTTTTACTTTATCTATAGAGAATATAATTAATTCTATTTTAGGGTCTTCTACTTTTATATTTTCTAATTTTTTTGTAATTTCTTCATTTCCATTTATCCATTCTGTTATTTTTCGTTTTTTGTTATTTACTCTTTTTGCTCCTATTTTTTGTTTACACGGTGTTGTGAACCACCAGTGTGTTTTTGTTATTATATGTGGGTATAATTTTTCTAAAAATGGCATTCCTAATAGCATATCTTTTGTGGTTAATTTAAAGTTATATATTTCTTCTATAGTTAATATCTTATCCCATATTTATATTTTTATATTTTTTGCCTTATATGTGATCATACTTCCTTCATTATTAAATCATGTTACTACTATTGGTGTTTTTAATTTTTTCCACTTATCTTCTGGTAAACAGTTGTATTTACATATATTAGCTTCTGCTCCCATATCTATCATTGGTGTATAATATCTGTTGTAATGTCCCTCTATTATTATCTTTGCAAGTATATATATTTTCATATTTTTATCATACTAAAGTCCTTTTTATTATTAATCTTTTATTTTCATAATTTATTATTAACTGTTTGTCTTCTAGATTTTATGGTTTTACTTGTTCTAACTATTTTATTCCTAAAGTGATATTTTCATCTCCTTGATATATTTTAAATTTTATTACTATTGGTACGCCTCCAATGATTATTTTCTTTTCTGTAGTTTCTTCGCTATACATTAATGTTTTTGGTAGTTCGGGGCATAATTGTTCGGTAGTTATTAATTCATCTTCCGTCACTAATTCTCTTGTAATATAGTTTTCTTCTAGTCATGTATTTATTAATATTAAATATTTTCGTTGTTCCATTATTTTCGTTATGTAGTAATGATGTGGTTTTATTTCTTCTTCCATTGATTTTTGTAGAGTTTTATCCATTCTTCTTGAGCTACTCATTTTTTATGATATTTGTGGTATTTCACAGTTTATTCTTTTTTATGTGTTTAATCTTTCTTTTACTATTTGTTAATCTTCTTTTATATCAATCTCATTATAACTATAATCATTTTTTTATCTATGACTGTAATTATCCTTTCAAAAGGATTTTCTATTTTTATTTTATTTATTTTATTTTTTGATGTTATTTTATGTTTTATTGTTAAAACATATAAGTTTTTACATCTAGCTGTAAATATTTTACTTCCCGGGGCTAGTTCTATTCCTGACATTTTCCAATATAATACTAATGATTTATCTATATTTCTGTCATTTATTGCTATTGAGTAGTTATCACTTATTATAAATTTAAATTTTTGGTATATGAGGTTACCTTTTACTGCACTTATTATACTTTTTTCTATGGGTTGTATGATTCTATCATCCGCTAAGTATATTTCTATGAGTGTATCTATTCCTTCTCTAAAACATGCTTTTATTAATATTTCCGTTCCTCCTAAATGTACATATTTAATTGGATTTTTAGCCTTAATATCTTGTATTTCTTTATTTATTATCGTTTGTTTATTGTTGGTATTTTAGCCTTTCCTTTGGTGTATTTGCAATCTATGATATGTTCTCTTTGACTTACTACATAATATTTTTCTTTTTTGTTGTTTAAACCAGTTTCTTATTGTTGGTATTTTGAATGTTTTTGCTACGCTTAGGTCTAATTTTTTTCCTTTTATTTGTTCAAATATACTATTATCAAATATTATTTTTTGTTCTAAAGATTCTTCATCTTGATATTTTTCTTTAGTTATTATTTGTATATCTGTCTCGGTTATTTATATAGTGTTCATTATCTGATTCTATTAATGAATTATTTCCCATTTCGTCTGTTTCGTTTTCTAAAATTTCATATATGCTATCTTCACTTTCTATTTCATATTCTACATATTCTATTTGTGTATATTTTTCATTGTCTATTATTACTTCTGATATTTGTTTTTTCCTTGGATTTTTAGGTAATTTACAATCTCTAGCTATATGTCCTAACTTTCCGCAATTATAACAAGTACATTTCGTTAGTTTTCTTTTTGGTCTATATGGTCTTTTGGTTTTGTAGTTTTTTACATAGTATCTTCCTCTTGGTTTTTTATATTTATATTTTGATCTGTATTTTTTATTATATTTCTTTCTATTTTTATAATACCTATCCGTACAACCAAATTGAGGTGTTGTTTTATTTTTACAACATACCAGGTTTTTTACTAATATTTTTTCCATTTTTATTTCTTTTTTATGTTTTCACATAGTTCCATAAACCATCGTTGCAAGAATTTCATTCTAGCTCCTAAGGTATCTGTTAATTCTGCTTCATTTCAACTTTTTATTATTTTTGAATTAAAAGGTTCTGATAATTTTGTAAAATATAATTTTCTTATTTCTTTACTTTCTTCTGTTCTATATGTTCCTTTATAATAGTATTCTCTAAATGCACATGTGTATTCATCTATGTAATACATATTACATATTGCTAATTTTGTCATTGGATTCTGATTTATGATTTTTTCTTTATTTTGTTCTTCTACCTATGTTGTCATACTACTAAATTCATTTCTNATAGTAGGTGCCATCATGACTTGATAAATCGGGTCGTGACAACTTCGTACTTATATAATATTTCTATAGCTGTATTAGCTAATTCGATATTAGATTTTTTATTATTTCTTAGATTTTTTAAACTTTCTTCTGATAAATTTTGTAGCCATAATTTTACTGTTCCTATAAGTGTTCTTTCTTTATATCATGGTGTCTCTGTAATTACTATTTTGTTATCTATTAATTGTTTTGATATATATCCTATCCATAATTGAATTGTTTTATTTATATCTGCTACACAGTCTAAATCTAAAAAATCATGTCGTTCAGTTATTGGTTTATTTATCCATTTTTTATTTAATCTTTTATCCCATATAATTTTTTTTCTATCATATTGTTCGTAGTTTTTATTATAATATTTTGTTAAATTTTTTTGGATTATTTACTCCTGATGTGCTAGGTTTTTCATCTATGTCTACGTCTCCTGTATTTATTTCTAAATTCTTTGTATTATCTATGTTTGTTAAAAGTTCTGTATATGTTTCGCTTGTTTCCGAATTTTGTTCTAGATCATCGTCGTTTATTTCATCAATTCTTATTTCGGGTAGATTATCTTGGCTATTTTCTTCTTTTTCTTCTAATTCATCTTCTAATTGCAATTTTTCTTTAAATTTAATTATCTCATTTGCTAATTTTGTTTTTTGTTCTTTTTCTTTTTGTTTAATTTCATACATTTCTTTTAATATTGCTAGCTCTTTTTCTAGCTCTATTATTTTAGTATTTTTTTACTTTTTCTAATTGTTGTACTTTCTTTTTTGCTTGTTGATTTATTTTTTCAATTTCCATTTTTCTATCTATTTCTTCATTTTATTTTGTTATTCTTATTATAGCAGTTAAACTATCTTCTAGTTTTACCATTTTTTTTTCTAACATTAAACTTAGATTGTCACCTATTTTCTTATATCTTCTTCCTAGATTAGAAAATATTATCTTTATTTTTAATCCGTCATAGTTTTCATATGTTTTTTCATCTATTGTGTATTCTTCCTTATTAATTTATAGATTGTGTTGAAGTTTATATTCTAAACTTTCTATTTGTATTTCTAGCTATAAAATATTTTTTCTCTGTGCTATTATAGATAGTAAGAAATATACTAGTAGAAAATTAAGAAAAATGAGAAGAAAATTAAATAAATTAAATCCGGAATATAAATAACTTAATATCACAAAAACTGATAACGAAAAATTAGATCAATTAATAGATAATATATCTAAAATAGAAAATAAATATATTTAATATTTAAAGATACAATGAATAGCGAGAATAATGAATATACAGAAAAACTTACTGAAATAATTATAGCGAAAAGGCAAGAATTACAACATAGGCAGAATCGACTTAATAATAACATATTCGCAGAAATTTGTAAAAAATCAATAATAGCACAGAGAAAAATTATTTTATATCTAAAAATACAAATAGAAAGCTTAGAATATAAACTTCAACACAATCTATAAATAAATAAGGAAGAATACGCAATAGATGAAAAAATATACGAAAACTATGACGGATTAAAAATAAAGATAATATTTTCTAATCTAGGAAGAAGATATAAGAAAATAGGTGACAATCTAAGTTTAATGTTAGAAAAACAAACGATAAAACTAGAAAATAGTTTAACTGTTATAATAAAAATAACAAAAGAAAATGAAAAAATAGATAGAAAAATGAAAATTGAAAAAATAAAATAACAAGCAAAAAAGGAAGTACAACAATTAGAAGAAGTAAAAAATACTAAAATAATAGAGCTAGAAAAAGAGCTAGCAATATTAAAAGAAATGTATGAAATTAAAAAAAAAACAAAACGAAAAAAAAAACAAAATTAGCAAATGAGATAATTAAATTTAAAGAAAAATTGCAATTAGAAGATGAATTAGAAGAAAAAGAAGAAAATAGCCAAGATAATCTACCCGAAATAAGAATTGATGAAATAAACGACGATGATCTAGAACAAAATTCGGAAACAAGCGAAACATATACGAAACTTTTAACAAACATAGATAATACAAAGAATTTAGAAATAAATACATGAGACGTAGACATAGATGAAAAACCTAGCACATTAGGATTAAATAATCCAAAATATTATAATAAAAACTACGAACAATATGATAGAAAAAAAATTATATGGGATAAAAGATTAAATAAACAATGGACACCTAAACCAATAACTGAACGACATGATTTTTTAAATTTAGACTGTGTAGCAGATATAAATAAAACAATCCAATTATGGATAGAATATATATCAAAACAATTAATAGATAACAAAATAGTAATTACAGAGACACCATGATATATAGAAAGAACGCTTATAGGAACAGTAAAATTATGGCTACAAAACTTATCAGAAGAAAGTTTAAAAACTCTAAGAAGTAATAAAAAATATAATGGCGAATTAGCTACTACAACTATGGAAATATTATATAAATACGAAGTAGCTATAAGAAATGAATTTAGTAGTATGACAACAGAGGTAGAAGAACAAAATAAAGAAAAAATCATAAATCGGAATCTAATGACAAGATTAGCAATATGTAATACGTGTTACATAAATGAATACACATGTGCATTTAGAGAATACTATTATAAAGGAACATATAGAACAGAAGAAAGTAAAGAAATAAGAAAATTATAATTTACAAAATTACCAAAACCTTTTAATTCAAAAATAATAAAAAGTTGGAATGAAGCAGAATTAACAGATACCTTAGGAGCTAGAATGAAATTCTTGCAACGATGGTTTATGCAACTATGTGAAAAACATAAAGAAGAAACAAAAAGGGAAAAAATATCAGTAAAAAACTTGGTATGTTGCAAAAATAAAACAACACCTCTATTTGGTTGTACGGATAGGTATTATAAAAATAGAAAGAACTATAATAAAAAATACAGATCAAAATATAAATATAAAAAAACAAGAGGAAGATACTATGTAAAAAACTATAAAACCAAAAGACCATATAGACCAAAAAGAAAACTAACGGAATGTACTTGTTATAATTGCGAAAAATTAGGACATATAGCTAGAGATTGTAAATTACCTAAAAATCTAAGGAAAAAACAAATATCAGAAGTAATAATAGACAATGAAAAATATACACAAATAGTATATGTAGAATATGAAATAGAAAGTGAAGATAGCATATATGAAATTTTAGAAAATGAAACAGACGAAATGGGAAATAATTCATTAATAGAATCAGATAATGAACACTATATAAATGACCGAGACAGATATACAAATAATAACTAAAGAAAAATATCAAGATGAAGAATCTTTAGAACAAAAAATAATATTTGATAATAGTATATTTGAACAAATAAAAGGAAAAAAATTAGACCTAAGCGTAGCAAAAATATTCGAAATACCAACAATAAGAAACTGGTTTAAACGACAAAAAGAAGAATATTATGTAGTAAGTCAAAGAGAACATATTATAGATTGCAAATACACCAAAGGAAAGGCTAAAATACCAAAAATAAACAAACGAATAATAAATAAAGAAATACAAGATATTAAGGATAAAAATCCAATTAAATATGTATATTTAGGAGGAACGGAAATATTAATCAAAGCATGTTTTTGAGAAGGAATAGATACACCTATAGAAATATACTTAGCGGATAATAGAATCATACAACCCATAGAAAAAAATATAATAAGTGCAGTAAAAGGTAACCTCATATACCAAAAATTTAAAATTATAATAAGTGTTAACTACTCAGTATCAATAAATGACAAAAATATAAATAAATCATTAGTATTATATTGGAAATGTCAGGAATAGAACTAGCCCCGGGAAGTAAAATATTTACAGCTAGATGTAAAAACTTATATGTTTTAACAACAAAACATAAAATAACAACAAAAAATAAAATAAAAAAATCCTTTTAAAAGGATAGTTACAGTCATAGATAAAAATGATTATAGTTATAATGAGATTGATATAGAAGAAGATTTAGAAATAGTAAAAGAAATATTAAGCACATCAAAAAGAATAAACTGT
Source organism: Solanum stenotomum (assembly GCF_019186545.1). NCBI lineage: Eukaryota > Viridiplantae > Streptophyta > Magnoliopsida > Solanales > Solanaceae > Solanum > Solanum stenotomum. The sequence goes on along the minus strand of NC_064286.1, from coordinate 17,026,451 downwards.
GAAATACCACAAATATCATAAAAAATGAGTACCTCAAGAGGAATAGATAAAACTCCACAAAAATCAATGGAAGAAGAAATAAAACCACATCATTACTACATAACGGAAATAATGGAACAACGAAAATATTTAATATTAATAAATACAGGACTAGAAGAAAACTATATTACAAGAGAATTAGTGACAGAAGATGAAATAATAACTACTGAACAATTATGCCCCGAACTACCAAAAACATTAATGTATAGCGAAGAAACTACAGAAAAGGAAATAATCATTGGAGGCGTACCAATAGTAATAAAATTTAAAATATATCAAGGAGATGAAAATATCACATTAGAAATAAAATGGTTAGAACAAGTAAAACCATATAATCTAGAAGACAAACAGTTAATAATAAATTATGAAAATAAAAGACTAGTAATAAAAAGGACTTTAGTATGATGAAAATATGAAAATATATATACTTGCAAAGATAATACTAGAAGGATATTACAATAGATATTATACACCAATAAAAAATACTGGAGCAGAAGCTAATATATGTAAATACAACTATTTACCAGAAGATAAGTGGGAAAAATTAAAAACAACAATAGTAGTAACAAGATTTAATAATGAAGGAAGCATGATCACATATATGACAAAAAATATAAAAATACAAATATGGATAAGATATTAACTATAGAAGAAATATATAACTTTGAATTAACCACAAAAGATATGCTATTAGAAATGCCATTTTTAGAAAAATTATACCCACATATAATAACAAAAACACACTGGTGGTTCACAACACCGTGTAAACAAAAAATAGGAGCAAAAAGAGTAAATAACAAAAAATGAAAAATAACAAAATGGATAAAAGGAAGTGAAGAAATTACAAAAAAAATAGAAATATAAAAGAAGAAGACCCAAAAATAGAATTAATTATATTCTCTATAGATAAAGTAAAAATAATCCAAGATAAGATAGAATTATTATATAGTGAGGATCCTTTACAAGGATGGGAGAAACATAAAACAAAAGTAAAAATTGAGCTAATTGATAATAATAGCATAATAACCCAAAAACCATTAAAATATAATTTTAATGGTTTAACCGAATTTAAGATACATATAAATGAATTACTAGAAAAATAATATATACAAAAAAGCAATAGTAAGCACACAAGCCCGATATTTATCGTAAATAAACATAGTGAACAAAAAAGAGGAAAAAGCAGAATGATTATTGATTATAAAAATTTAAATGCAAAAACTAAAACATATAATTATCTGATACCAAATAAAATACTAAAGATAAGACAAATACAAGGATATAATTATTTTAGCAAATTTGATTGTAAATCAGGATTTTATCACTTAAAACTAGAAGAAGAATCTAAAAAACTAACAACATTCACTGTACCACAAGGATTCTATGAATGGAATGTATTACCATTTGGATATAAAAATGCACCAGGTAGATATCAACACTTTATGGATAACTACTTTAAACAATTAGAAAATTGTGTAGTATATATTGATGATATATTACTATATTCTAAAGCCCAAGATGAACTCATAAGGTTATTAGAAAAATTCATACATATTATAAAATATTCAGGCATAAGTTTAAGTAAAAAGAAAGCAGATATAATAAAAAACCAAATAGAATTACTAGGAATACAAATAGATAAAAATGGAATAAAAATGCAGACGCATATAGTATAAAAAATAATTAACTCAAATGAACAACTAGACACAAAAAGGAAATTACAATCATTCTTAGGACTAGTAAATCAAATAAGAGAATATATACCAAAATTAGCAGAGAATTTAAAACCATTACAACAAAAATTAAAGAAAGAAATAGAATATCAGTTTGATAAAAAGGACCAAACACAAATACAAAAACTAAAATTATTATGTAAGAACGTACCTAAACTATATTTTCCGGATGAAAATAAAAAATTTACTTATATAGTAGAATCAGATGCCAGTGAAAAAAGTTATGGATGAGTATTAAAATACAGGTATGAAGAAGAAAAAATAGAACATCATTGTAGATATTATTCAGGAACATTTACTAGTGCAGAAATAAGATGGGAAATAAATAGGAAAGAATTATATTAGGTATATAAATGTTTATTATCATTTGAACCATATATTGTATATAACAAATTTNGTGCAGAAATAAGATGAGAAATAAATAGGAAAGAATTATATTAGGTATATAAATGTTTATTATCATTTGAACCATATATTGTATATAACAAATTTATTATAAGAACAGATAATACACAAGTAAAATGGTGGCTAACAAGAAAAATACAAGATTCGGTAACAACAAAAGAAATAAGGAGATTTGTATTAAATATATTAAATTTTACATTTACAATTGAAGTAATAAAAACTGATAAGAATGTTATTGCAGATAACCTATCACGACAAAGCTACTCAGACTGAGACTGAGGAAGAAGATACAATTGAAAAGATACTCAAAGTCATTACTACACTTTGTACAAAAATGGATAGTATGGACAATGAGATACAAAAACTAAAGACTAATGAAGGTAATCTGAAGTCTAAAGCTAGTATAAGTCAGCAACATGACTATAAAAATGTGGAGCTATGTCGATCAGAAGACAAAAATAATTCAGAGCTAAAAGGTGCCGTTGGGAAACACCTAAAAACCCATAACATTTGTTTAAATACAGCTGCAGATACAAGCGAATGAGTTAGTGAAAAACATAAGAATTCAAATTTAAACCAGTTATTTGAAAAACCATTTACCTCGAGGCTAACACCAAAAAACACATTAACTATAGAACCACAAACTTCTGATAGCCTACACCATGACAAAAGAACATATAACCATATTACGCGAACCTATATAAAAAATATCTACAAAATCCAAATATTTTTAAACCTTAAACCCAGATCTACTACAACCCAAGAACCCAACCAGGATTATTTAACCAAAAAATTACAAGGTTATAATAAACTGATTGTGCAATCGAAAACTAACGCCAACTTAGTAAGGACATGTTACAACTATGGACTATTAAATACAGTATATACATATGACGGAGAGGAACTAAGTGGAATATCAGAACTACATAAAGCATTTATTACATATAAGAGAGTTACTAAGAGAAATTTATTCTATGTAAAATTTTATACAGCAATAGCAGAGATATTATACGAGGAAATAAAACCTCTGATACAAGTGGTAAAGATAGGACTAACAAAAGATATGATAATACCTGAAGCTATCGAACAGCCACCAGAGATACAAAAAAGCGAGATACCTAGTTTTTATGCCAATAAGAGAATAATTGGTATATCAACCATTATACAAGAGCTAGCAAATAATTATTTAAACGGAAACGCTATATGGAGGTACTATGCAAGAGATCAGTTAATGATTTATTCCAATTCAAGAGAGCTAAGGAAAGCAGATATGGATGAAGTTCAAAGATGAATTTTATCATTACATAAGCCAGAAGAACGACCTACGACACGAGCGCTAAAAGTAGGATTTATTTTGACAGAATTATTAACTAGATATTGCAAGCTAATTGGTCACAAATACCCTGACCACATATCTTCGAAATGCAACAAAGAAGATAATATAATTCCAGACGTCCAGCTGGAATAAGAGATAAAGACGAAAGCCTAAAAGATAAGATAGAAGATGATGAGAAGATAAAGATGAAGAAAAAGAAGACATATGGCAAAAGTAAATAGTATTAGTATGTAAAAAGTCATGAAAGTGTGTTATAAAGTAGGTGTATTATATATGTAAAAAGTCATAAAGTGTGTCATTGAGTCATAAAGTAGGTAGATGTGTCATAATGTAGATATACTATATTATATTATATATTAGACACATTATTAAGTAGTAGGTGTACGTGTGGTATTATGGAGGATTGTAAAGTAAGAACTTCTTTTCTATATAAAGGAAGGTATATGTAAATGAAAAGGCAGGCAACGCCTAAGATAATAAAAATCCTCTTTTATAAAACCACTCTCTCTAACTAACATAAATATTTAAAATACTAATTGAAAAATCTGAAATCCAATCAAATATTTCAGATAGCATGCCTAAGCAAGAGGCAAAGGTATATTGTTCAAAAAATATGCATAACTAATTTCATATATTCCTGAATATCATATATATGATTGAATAAATTTATGTTAGTTATTATGTATTAGAATTATTTGAATCATGATTTCTAGTTTATTAACACACTGGAAACAGGGAGAAATATTCTATACTATGACATCCTAATGTTGAAACCGGTAGGCGAGGAAAGCCGTTTAGGGGAGTAAACAAAGTTGAGGCGCTGATAAGAAGGAAGTATCCGCTAAAGTACGATGCTAGTAATGACAGGAGAACATGATAAACAGATAATCTAGTTCATAATAATCTAACATGAATTTAATCAATTATAGATATGATAGGAAGGAATAATTGAAAATAAAAACCTGAATAACAACAAACATGACTACATACATGCATGATGAGATGATAAAAAACTATGAAACTTTAATCTTTTATATACTTAAAGATATAAAAATAATTGAATTAAGAAGAGTAATATGGGATAAAATATTTAATGATAACGAATCAGAAGATATATTAAATTAACAATGGTATGAAATAGACCTACATGATTTAGACTCCGAAAGAATAGAATATATGGTATGATTTAGAAATAAATTCAGATTAAAATGAACTACGAATATTTACAATATTGGATAGAATTTATGGAAGATATAAAACTATTAGAACAATTAATGGAGGAAAATTTATATATGTACCAAAGAACCCAAGATATGTTATATCTAGAATATATCATAAATAATATTAATGAAATATTCAGATTAAAACAACTATCGAAAGAATATTACAATAAATATTATTACATTTTACAATGAATTTCGCACCGAAAAAAGAATATTATAATAAAGTAATTAAAATAAATTACTCACCTACCACACTACCACCTACCACACTACCACTTCCATGAATCCCTCAACTACCAGTTCCTCACCGAAATTTTTTTCGGTGCGGAACTGGTAGTTGAGGGATAATGGAAGTGGTAGTGTGGTAGGTTCTAGTGTGGTAGGTGAGTAATTTATTTTAAAGATTTTATTACAATATTATTTTGATAAGTGTCTTAATCTTGATATTTGTGGTGCGGAATTCATGGTAAAATGTAATAGTATTTATTGTAATATTCTTCCAATAGTTGTTTTAATCTGCGTATTTCATTAACATTATTTATGATATATTCTAGATATAACATATCTTGGGTTCTTTGGTACATATATAACTTTTCCTCCATTAATTGTTCTAATAGTTTTATATCTTCCATAGATTCTGTCCAATATCATAAATATTCGTTGTTCATTTTAATCTTAATTTATTTCTAAATCATACCATTCTATTCTTTCGAGGTCTATTTCATACCATTCTTGGTTTAATATATCTTCTGATTCGTTATCATTAAATATTTTTTCCCATATTATTCTTCTTAATTCAATTATTTCTATATTTTTAAGTATATATAAGATTAAAGTTTCTATGTACCAAAGAACCCAAGATATGTTATATTTAGAATATATCATAAATAATGTTAATGAAATACTCAGATTAAAACAACTATTGCAAGAATATTACAATAAATATTATTACATTTTACCATGAATTCCGCACCACAAATATCAAGATTAAGACACTTAGCAAAAGAATATTGTAATAAACCTTACCACACACGGTACTTCAAACGCTACTATTTAGCATATCCCATCAAGATCAAACGCATACATGTGATGTTCAATGCAAGGATCACATAAAAATTGTAGCTAGTCAACACAAGATTCAAAAAGATCATTCAAAAGGGAAGCCACATCGATTTCTTCTAACAGTACCAACACTAAGCACAACGCTCATCATGAGTTATATACAAGACATCTATACTGAACACAATTGATCTTCAAATCATTATCAATGAAAACTCAAGGATTTCCAAAACTAATGGGGAAAATGAAAATGAAGAGGCATAAAATGTGCTACTAAACCATCAAAAAATTAAAATAAAGGCAAAAATAGCAATATACTACAATTATCCAAATGTAAAAACTTAAAGTAACAAAATACAATAAAAAAGGGAATATTGGCCCAAATGCCCTCACCCCTACCAAAATTAAAACAACAGTGTCTTCAATGCAAAAATAAAAGAAAAGAGTATTCGATAAGAGGTAAAAGTCCCCAGTCCCCCTGGCAATCTATGCCTATGAAGTGCTCGCATCTGGAGTCTCAAGAGAAATGACATAATCCTAGTCATCAGTGCCTGAAAAACTAATCACTAGAGGCAGCGAAGTAGGCTCAACCGAGGCATCAGTTCCAGGTACATAAACAAGAGGAACGGTGGAGTCTAAAGAAACTCCACTGGTGCCAACTACAATGGTCTTCTCAAGGTATATCTCCAATTTAGCATGGACCATCGTCTCCTCAAGATGCTGAAGTTTTGAAAGTTTCAAAGCAATTTGTTTCTCATCCTCATCTCTCCTAATCTCCTACTCATCTTTCTCTGTATCATCCACATCCTCAACTTTCTCTTCATCGACATTATCAACATCAAAATCTAAAACCTCACCAATAGTCGTACCACCCACACTCAACCACGTTTGGTACACTAGTAGGCAGGTCCTCGGGCGCATCAGGAAAAGGAACCTCACCCCATAACATAGAAATATCTGTAGATCTCAGTTGGTCTACATAAACCTTAAGAGTACCTATCTCAGCACTCATCATAGATTCAAAATCTAAACTACCCTCAACCTTTTCTCGGGCCTCTAACCTAGTAGTGAGGTTAACTAACCTCTCTCCATGTGACCCTATAGTGGCCTCGTAAAAAGTTAACCTATATATTGAGGGGACAAAGAGGCCTCAATCACCCGATCAATCATCTTGGGCATAACCTTTCAACACTAGTTGTCCTCACATTCACTTACAAAGAGAGATTGCCCATTTGGTAGATCATGGCATGGGTCAAGAGGGGTCAGGAGATAGGAGTGGGGAGGTGCAGTAGCAACATAAGAAGAGGTAGAGGGAATATTAGAGGGCTGGGTGTACCTGATTGCTCCAGAGAAGGAATGGAAGGAGTGGCCTCAGCTTCAAGAGTAGCAAGATCAACCACGGGCATAGTATCTGGTCATGGCAGCTTACTCCTAACCACATCATTCTCTAAGTAATCATCCTCGATCCTCTGAATGTCATTAAAGGAGGCTAGGGTAATGTATACATAAGTCTTCCTCTGAAAGAGAACTCCTGGACCTTCACACATTTGTGTGATTAAAGCCAGAAATTAAAGCGATGTCTGCTCTTGTATGTCCCTCATCAATATCTCATTAACTATTAGCCCACCAACACTAATTGATGTCTTGTCCATGATGCAGCCAACTAGTACAACTTTTAGAAGCTAGAGAATTGACTCATTATGAGATTGCATCATATTGCTACTAATGAAACCCGAACCAATATCAGGAGGCGAAGTTCATATCTTTCTTTTCAATCTTTGTTCCCTCAACCACCCATGATGAGAAGATGTTAGAGATGAGAGGAGCCAACAAAACCTTCAATTCCTCTAAATCTTTGTTTATTATGAGTCTCAAATTAGCATGATTGGTGCCTTTTGTACCTAATATCTCATTTTTCATTCCTTTTTGGCCTTACACCATCTTGCCATGAGCTTTCACTTCTTCCAAGGGCTTCCAAATTGTACTCTTCCTCTTTATTGGCAAAGATTTTTTGTAGGTTGCATAGAACTCTCGTACTTATGCTGGGACATAAAGAGGTCAAGGTCTTGTGAACCTCTCAAACCCATGAAATATAAACATATCCCATAAAACTAGGTACTCACTCATCACCCCATCAGTAGAAAGTCTTCTCTCCTCTAAAATAGTATGTTCTGTAGCAGCCTTAAGCTTTTTGAGGGATCTTGTAGTGATTATCGAGATAACACGAGAATTGGATGCCTGATCTTGAGAAAGTTTCACCAACTTGGATCAAATATCACTACAACATTTTAGGCCTACGGCCACACTAATTCTGGACAACACGTTCAAAGTGTTGCCTAAAATACTTTTGGGGACGCTTTTAAAGCGTAGCCCAAGTTTTTAACTTTTAGCTACGATAATATTGGCAACACTTGTAAAATGTACTCTTTAATGGTATAAGAGATACTTTATAAGCGTTGTTAATATATGATATAATTGGCAACAACTATTTACATATATAGCCACACTTTTAAAATGTCATATTTTTATAATTGTAAAAACAACACATTACAAATGTGGCCGTAATATTTTCACTAACATATTAAATTTCCTCCAACATTTTTAATATTAAAACTTGTTCTCCATCCAATTATTATTTGGCAAAAATAATAACTCATAAAGCATTAAAACTTGTTTTCCCCCAAATCAGAAAAAAATTCCACTTTTCAACACATAAACAATATGCTTTTCTCTCAAGTCTGAAGAACTGAAGAACGATAGATTTACCTTACAGATTTCTGTGAAACTTTCCTCACAGATTCCTTGTTGATGATTGAATAGCTGAAGAACACGATTTTCCTCACAAATTCCTTGTTGAAGAGCTATTCCATCAGATTTTTTTGTTTGAAAATTGAACAAAATGCTTCACAGATGAACACACCTCACGTCTTAAGTCTTTAGGGTTGTTGGAATGGGTTGATCAGGTAAGAAATTCTATCTTTGAAAGTCTAAATTTTAGCTTTTGGGTTTTGATATTCTTGTGTATCTTTGAAAGTCAAAAATTTGGCTTAGGGTTTTTATATTCTTGTGTTGTTGATTCGATTTTCGTTGATTATTGGGAGTCTAGCTTGTAGTTGTATTACCATGAGCATTATTCACTAAATAAGTATAAATGGGCTGATTAGGGCTGATTCTTCACTTGAGAATTTCTGTCATTTTGAAGAACATGATTTTCTCTCCAAGCTAACTCTGAACATACCATTGTTGTTCTGTGCTTACTGATTAAACATTCTTAGTTATATGTCAATGTTTTTTATGTTAGAATCAGGTAGAATCAATGGTTGTTTAGCTGAAACTTTTCTATCTCGACTGAAGTTTCATTTACTGTTTTGATTGACAGTAGAGCTGAAACTTGTTAAGAATGGGATGTTTATATTTGAATCAATGTGTTGTTGTTTTGGTGAGTCATTCTTATTTGATATGGTGTATTTTTTGGGAATTTTATAGTGAGTATATGTATTTAGATTTTGGAATGAAACGTGCTTTACGTTTCTAGAATTGCAAAGTCCTTATCTGAATGATTTGTTTGCACAATGTGAGTATCTCTGTGTGGTGTTTTGCTGCATTACTTTGGGAATTTGAGATGTAGTTTGTAGTAGATCTTATGGGTATTTGGTTTCTTGATCTGTTAGATCTTCCATATTTTACTTTCTTATTGTAGTTTTAAACTCAATTGACTTCCTTTTTAAGGTAATATGTGCTTGCAACTGTCGGATACAATGTCGAAGCTAAGAATTTTGCTTAAGGGTGTTCAAAACTTTAGGATATATATTTGAAAATTTGTTTTTGACCTATATACATGATATTATTTGCTAAGGGTGTTTGAGTGATCACTATGCGATTAATGTGGCTACGGCCTTGGTTGGATATTGTGACTATGGTCAAAGAAAGCCTCAAATTTATCACCTTTGTGATGATTTCTTCTATATATACCTCATTTCAGTGCACTTACAAATGATGCAATCTTTTTTTCTTTAGAAAATTGTGTCGTTCTATTGATTTTGTTTAAGAATGTAGTTCCTGTATTGGAAATGATAAAGGGATTGAACATAAGTAGACCAGTTGACAAACCATGTTTTATTGTAGAGTTCTATAGGAAGAAGAAAGTGTGAGGGTAAGTTTAGTGATCATAAAAGGCAGAGCCAGGAATTCAACTTTCAGTTAGGTCCAAAGCAGACAATACCTTGGCAATTAGACCTGGACAGTTACAGTTTATGTTCTTTACGACATACAAGCCATTCTCTATGCCCTTGGAAGCTTTCGGGTTTAAGTTTCTTGACAGCTACAACTATACCACTTCTTGGCTTACGAGTATTCTCATATATCCATCCTTTAAAGACGTAACCAAAACCTCCTTCGCCAAGAAGACTATCAGTTTGGAAGTTCCTAGTTGCATTTTTTAGTTCATTGTAGGTAAATGACTTGAGGTTGCTTGGAACAAATCAATCATTTGTGCAAAAATTGTTGTGAAATGAGTCATTATAACAATGAAATTGTTCCTTTTTCACACTGCCTGAAAAGCCAGAATTAGAATCTGAAATAGAAATTGGTTCAGTTGAGCCAGAATTCGAGTATATGAATCCTTACTATTCATGTCACTCCACTTAAGCTTCTCCAGTACAATAAGTAATGTACATTTTCTATTTTCTTGCAAATTTTTAACAAGACTAAAAAAATCCAAACAAATATTGTAACGCAATATACCAAAGCAACAAACTTCTATACAAACCAGAACACAAAAGAAATGAATAAGAAAGGGTTCAGGAGGCAGAACTTTGTTCTACTATTGGACATTGTCTAACTTCTTGTGAACAAGGTTCAAGAGGCAGAACTATGGTTGAATATGAGTGGTATGTTTCTGAACAAGGGAGGTACATAGGTTTAGATTATATAATTTTTTATGAAGGATGTTGAGTGATCTTGTAGTCCTGGTAGGTTCAGATTATAGGGTGAATCCTGGCAGTTAACTGCAGTAGATAAGAAAACTGATAAGAACACATTCCATATGCCAGCTGCTACTTTACAGTGCAAAAATAGATGCCTAGCACTCTCCAACATTGACTGATGGCACATATAACATTCATAAGGGTGTATTTTTCCTTTTGTAAAATGCAGTCAACTTTAGCCTTAAAATCTGGTTCAACTTGCCTGCTTTAGATCTTGTTAATTGTTTTCTTCCTAATTTTTAGAACTTGGAAGGCTACATAACACGTGAAGTAAAATTAATGAACTCTTTTTAAAATCAGGTTTCCAGTAAACCTTATCAAAGGATTCTGTTAAGCGTTGAACACTTATAGTGTCTTGAAAAATTTCACAACTTCTTCTTATTCATAGTCCTTCCATAAGTAATATTTCACCCTTTAGGATCCAAGATTATAGCTAATCTTGCTTCAGGTCAGGGATAACTTAGAATGAATAAACTCTACGAAATTTCAAGTCTTTTGGTGTGATCGACTATCTATTATAAGATCATTGTAATGCTTGGTTGAATGTTTAATCATGATAGTAGATGTTTGATACTTCTCTGATTGGGTGTGCACAAGAATGAGATTTAAAATTTTGGAAATTTTTTTAAAAAGCTCAAAAAGATTTTCACACTATATTGTACTTTTGGTCTTCTAAATAAAGTGTTTGAACTTCTTTAAAATGTTGTTTACAACTTGAACCTGCTTCTCAATAGAATTTCTTAATCTTGATTAGTTCATTTAATTGTGTCTATCCTATTAATTTACTTTCTTTCTTAATTGTGTCTATCCTATTAATTTTACTTATTTTTTGCTTAGAAGTATAATCAACATTCAGAAACATTTGTGGAGGATTCAAGGTTTGATTTGGCACAACACAAGCGCTATGACTAGGTAAGAAACATTTATCGTCTCATAACACATGATTCTGATAACTTACTCATGACTTTAAAAACTTATTTGTTAAGTAGTTAATGATTTAATGAATGTTACTATAAGATTAAATATTGATATCTTGATCGTCTAGGAATTCAAATATCCCATCCAAGGATTGGATGAATTTAGCAAGGTATAGTAAAGAGTATATTGATGGTGTTGAATCATTCCTAGATTTTGCTTACTCTTATGGAGATCCAATAGGAGAAGAAATTCAGTGTCCATGTGCAAAATGTTGTAATATTCACTGGACTCGAAGGAATGTAGTGTATGATCATCTAATATGCTATGGATTTGTTAAAGGTTATACTAGATGGATAAATCACGGGGAATGGGATATCAAGTTGAACGTTGATGATGATATGGATTACTCGCGTGATGATATTGATGGGTTGTTGAATGATCAATTTAGAGATATTGCACAGGCTAAAGGAGTTTATGATGGTCCAAATGAAGATGCCAAGAAATTCTATAACTTAGTTGACGAGGCAAGCCAAGAATTATATCCTGGTTGTACAGGATTCTCTAAATTATCATTCACACTTCGTTTATATTTATTGAAGTGTCTACATGGATGGAGCAATGAATCACTCACTTCTCTTTTAGAGTTATTAAAAGAGGCGATGCCCGAGTTGAACATTCCTCCGTCTTACTATAAAACCAAGTCTATGATTAAGAATCTTGGTCTTGATTATGAGAAAATTGATGCATGTCCCAATGATTGCATGTTGTTCAGGAATGATCATAAGGATGGTGAATTTTGTCATACTTGTGGAGCTTCACGATATATTAAATCTCCTGAAGTTGATAGTGATCTTGAGCCTTCAAAAAAACAACATCAAGTTTTAACAAAGACATTGAGACACTTTCCATTAATTCCTCGACTCAAAAGGCTATTTATGTGCTCAAAGACGGCAGATTCTTTGAGGTGGCATGACGAGGAGCGTTCTAAAGATGGAAAGTGAAGGCATCCCGCTGATGGTCTAGCATGGAAATATTTTGATAGGTTGCATCCAAATTTTGCACTAGATTCTCGCAATGTGAGACTTGGCTTGTCAAGTGATGGGTTCAATCCATTTCAGACCATGAGTATATCACATAGCACATGGCCAGTTATGTTAATGGTGGATAATCTACCGCCTTGGATGTGTATGAAATCTGAGTATTGTATACTTTCTTTACTTATACCTGGGCCACGATCACTTGAAAATGACATTGATATTTACTTGCAACCATTGATAGATGAGTTAAAATTATTGTGGGATTCTGGGGTTGAAACATATGATGCTTCAAGAAATCAAACTTTTCAAATGCGGGCAGCTCTTTTGTGGACAATCAATGACTTTCCTGCATATGCTATGCTATTTGGATGGAGTATAAAAGGTAAGTTTGCTTGCCCTTGTTGTAACTATGGCACTAGTTCTCGCTATCTTAAACATAGTCGAAAAATGTGCTATATGGATCATCGTGTTTTTCTACCCATGGATCATCCATGGAGATCTAACAAAAGATCTTTCAATGGAAAAATTGAATTTAGGCCTCTTCCACCTTTATTAAAGGGTACTGATGTGTTTAATAGCTTACAAGATTTTGAAAATGTATTTGGAACGAATAGAAAGAGATCAAATGATGGCCCATGGAAAAAAAGGTCAATCTTTTTTGAATTACCTTATTGGAAGCACAACTTGTTACGCTACAACCTTGATGTAATGTACATAGAGAAGAACATAGTTGATAGAATACTTGGAATTCTTTTGGATACTTCTGGCAAAACAAAGGATCATGCAAAAGCCCGGTATGATTTGAAAGATATGGGAATCAGAAAGAACCTTCATCCAAAAGATATAGAAGATAATAAGAGAACAATGTTTGCAAAAACGTGCTTCTCAATGACAAATGGAGAGAAATCAATTTTTTGTGGGGTTTTAAAGACAACCAAGCTACCTGATGGTAGTGGCTCCAATATATCCAGGTGTGTGCAATTGGATGAAAGAAGATTGTCTTGTTATAAAATCCATGATACTCATTTCATGTTACATTACTTGCTTCTAATACCAATTAAAAGCATTCTTCCTGATCATGTGGCTATTCCTTTGATTCGTCTTAGTTCCTTCTTCAGTCGGTTGTGTCAAAAAGTAATCACATTGGAGCAATTGGATTGCTTAGAAGTGGAGATCATAGAAACAATAAATCATTTGGAGAAAATTTTTCCTCCTACATATTTTGATATAATGATTCATTTGCCTATTCATTTGGCGAATGATGTGAGATTAGGAGGTCCAGTTCAAAATCGATGAATGTATTCCACAGAAAGAGAAATGGGTACATTCAAATCATACATCCGGAACAGACGTTATCTAGAAGGTTGCATAGCAAAGACACGAGTGGGAATAGATTGTACGAATTTATTCTCCAAATATCTACATCGGGGTGTGCATCCCAGATTTAACAAAAGAGCCCGAAATAATGGGTGATGACTGGTCTTCGTGATGCTTGGAGGCGACATAAACAAAAAATTAAAGAGAGATGTTTTGATAAAAATAGTTTTGTTGAGGATATGCTAGCAAAACGTCCTGATGACATTCCAGAAGCTCAATTCTGCCAGTTGATCGAGTATTGGAAACACCCAACTGTTCAAGTAAAGCTAAAATAGTGCATTTCTATTCTTTGACATATTTTGCATCATATCTATTCTATTCTTTTTTATTTATCGATTCAAACATCTCTTTTTATTTAATTTATTTACATGCCATATCTGAGGTGAATTCTAAAAATAGGAAACAACAACAACAGTGGAGTCATCGAATGGGACCAATTAATTTTGCAAGAGTACGCGTGGCATTGGTAATACTTAGCAGACATATGAATTTCATTTTATCATACTTTATTAGAAGATGTTGAATATTTTAAATTTCTTTTGATATAATTTGTAGCGTGCAACAAAAGAAAACAACGAGGAACCATCATAGCCTGAAATGTTTATTGTAACTCGTACAAACACGGGAAAGGAAATTCAGGCCGATACCCAAGTTGCAATAGTAAGTTTTTAAAGAGGATTATTGGTGAATTTAATTCAGACTTAAAAATTATATATTGTGGAGAGTTACTCCATTGAATTATATTAAGTATGTCTTCTTCTTCTTTTTCTTCTTCTTCTTGTGCAAGTACGAGGACATATGAAATATATTTTATTTTGAATTCTTTGCCAGAAGGAAGGTAAATTAAAGTTAACAAATAAATCATATATTGCTTTTAGCCGTAAAGTAAATAGTTCCTACAGTTAACTATGGATGTTAATTTTATTCAACAGACTGAACTTCAGAATCGTCAAAATTCTAGGGAAACAACTGATGATGCCTTTAGGGCAGTGTTTGGAAAGGAGCAGCCTGGCCGACTTAGGTGCTATGGCAGATTAGTGACAACAAGTTCTCTAAAAGAAGATGAAGAAACTAACAAGCTAAAACAAAAGCATGCTAATGAAATCAGTTCTCTGAAGGAGGAAATGAATGAAATGAGAGTAGAAATGCGACATTTTTTTACTCAATTGCTGCCTAATAACCCTGCATTCAATGTTCAAGATATACCAGGGATTGTTGGATCTAACCTTGTTTCACTTGTTGATGCAAGTAGCACAAGGTGTGAGAGGCCAAAATATTCCACATTCTTCAGGGTTAACTCATGATTCGGTTCTTCAAAAGGTAGTTTGGTGGTTCCTTAAGGCTTTTCTCTCTTTCTCTCTTCTGGAACCTCTCAACTGTATTTTCCTCAACTTTGTCTAGTTGTTCTTGTTGGTTGTTGGTTTGATTTTGCACAACAAGATCATTACAGTTATTATGAGTAGAAATAGTAGAGTTAAGTGTCTTACCTCCTGATTTGGTTGCTGATTTGTATGTGTAGTTGTGGCTCCAGTCGACAGTCCTTGCTTGGTAGTGATATCATTGTTAGCCTGATTTTTTCTTAGTCGAGTAGCAAACGATTGGATAGTAGTCCACCATCTCATAATCATGTTTCTAAAAGGTTTATAATCACTGTCAATCACTAGAGAATTAACATAAATATTTTAGATATTTCTAGCAAGTGCCCTACCAAAAAATTGTGATCAGTGGTGTCTTTTACTGGTTTATAGCAGCAGAAACACTTGAAATATTGTTGACCAAAATTGTGAGCTTGTTTCTTTTCTCTCTAATTTGATCCCAAGTAGATGAGCATGTGAATTCTACATTTGCATTGGGTTCTAGATTTGTTGATTAGAAATCATGGGCTGGTAGTGAACTTGAGTCGCAAGAATGGTCGGGACAAGATCCGGAGGTGCAGTTTGATAGATAGTTTTCTGTTAAAGCTATACACTTTTTCTGTTAAAGTTGCACACTGGAAATCTGGAAATTTGGAAATTTGGAATCGGGAATCTGGAATCTAGAAATCTGGAAATTTGGAAATTTGGAAATCTGGAATCTGAAATCTAGAAATCTGAAAATTTGGAAATCTGGAAATCTGGAAATCTGGAATATGGAAATCCATCAGATTTTGAAATGAATATGAATATTGAGGATTCATATAGCTAAAGCAACTAGTTTTGAATTGATGTATTGTTGTTGTTTTATAAGGTTTCATGCTTATCTTTAACATCTAGGATTCATATAGCTAAACATCTACTTTTGATGTCTTTTACAAATCAACTCAACAAGCAGCTGACTCATTTTGTGTCCCTTCCAAAGCATTATTTTCTGGAAGGAAATAATAAAAAACCCAAAAAGGTTTGTGTAAGTTGTAACTTCTAGATTTCTGGTAAGTTAATGGATATGCATTCCCTGAAACTTTGGTCTTAGTATCATCTGTTCTCTCATAACATGAAGATCTATTAGGCCATCATTAAACAAATTGAAGTTTATATCTTAGAGAAATTAGCAAAGGAGGCATACAACATGTGTGCATGATATGCTTTTGGTAAATTCAACTAGGACTGACTAAAACTTTTAAAAACTAGGATAGGGGAATAGAAAATAGGAGAGTGGAAATAAGATGATAATGTTGAGTGTGAGCATACTTGTCAAAGGAGAATTGAAATACAAGGAAATCAACACCCATTAAATGCAATAACAATATTAACAACTCCTCTGTTTATTGATAACTGTGTGAGTATGAGGGTGTTGTTGGAAAACTAGTGCAGCTTCACAAATTGGACCATATCTTTCCGTAAAAATATAAAATCCAGAACTGTTGTGCAATGTGGAACTCTTTGCTTCTTCTATAATTGTTGCAATATGATTTGTCGTAAATTCTAAATGTGTAGAAAAATGGAGGTGATCAAATTTGAAGGGTCGCTACAAGTCAATTTGATCTCATTGAAGTGGCTAATAAAGAGTTTTTGAACTATTGTAAAAGTTTGAATACATTATGTTTGATTTTGTGAAATATATTCTTTGCTAGAATATATTGAACTATTGTAAGAGTACTTTTTGAGCAATTGTGTACACATATTTAGAATATTGTTGTATAAGTATGTGTAAGGTCATACAACACGTACTATCTTTTGAAGTTTATTGCAAATCTATATATTTGAATTACTTATGAGCTAATCTAATGCTTGAGATTTTTTGTTGTAAAATAATATTGGTGTTTTTTAGTTAGAAATAGTGGCATATAAATATTTTATAGCCAAAATGATATGGCCACACTTAAAAGTGTAGCCATAGGACTGTAAATTATGGTATGCACATGGACAAGGACTACACTTCAAAGTGTTGTCATACATTAGATAGAAAAGGCAACACTTTAAAATTGTTGTCATACATTAGATATAAAAAGCAACACTTACAAATCGTGGGCAATAAGGAAGCTAAGGCCACAGTTAAAAGTGTAGTTGTATGAGATAGAAATGTTGCTATTTGAGGTACATAAAAGCGCTGCCATTTTGCCTTTAACGCTACACTTTTAAGCAAAGCTGATAAGGCAACACTTGAACTCTAAGGTAACGTTACTTTCAGGCACCCCTGGAAAAGTGTTGCTTAAAGTCCAAAAGTGTAGCCTTTTATCAAAGGCCACACTTTTTGCTAGTTTAGGCTATACTTTACTGGGTGGCTGTAGGCCTAAAATGGTGTAGTGTATCAGTCCTTTTTCTAACAACTCCTTATCTTGGTTGCTCACTCTCACGCAGGGAGGAGCATGGAGTGGTTTGTTGTTGATAAGGCTCATTTATGGCTATCCCTTTTTGCCTTTTTGGAGGAGGAAGAGAGGATTCCATGTCAAATTCTATATCACAAGTCACAACTTGCTTCCCTTTTGTTTTAGCCATTTCCTGCAAGGTACAAGCATTCAAACATAGATTTAGTGAAAGTTAGTTAAAACCTAACACAAAAGAAGACACATTTATAAATTTTTTGTCAGAGGCTTGCCTATTGGGAAGGCGATCTACCTAACAGGTCAGGCGAGCTCTGGTGGGCTCGCCGAAATTGACTTTACAAAATTTGAATTAATTTAGGCAAGATGCGTGGGGTCATCTACAACTTGGCGATTACCTGAATTGGTTTTGCTAGGCTAAGAAAAGTCCACCGAAAGTTAGTCAAAAATTTAAAAGAACAAGCACAAAGGTCGATGCCCACTCCCGCTTGGCGATACACCTAGTGAGTTTCGGCGGACTAAGACAAGCCCACCAAATGGGACAGTTCCCAGGTCAGATATTTAAGCTAGAAAGGCAAGCAATGAATTACTCGATGATTTACCTGCCTGCCTTAGCGAGATAAGACAAGCCCGTCAAATAGGCAGTGTTCAACCCATTACCTATTTTTACAAAATTTAACACGGTACGCACAATATGCAATTCTCAATTAACTCTACAATCTACCCACATGCTTTCTACCCTTGGGTACTCACACTTCTCCTAAAATATCACAAAGTATTACCCAACATGAAGATTTTCTCTTAATAAAGTCATCACTCCATCCATTATTGGGTAAAATTATGCAATCAGAGCAACACTGGGAGAATCAGAATTCACCTATACAAAATTAAACAAACACCCAACACACATAAGATTTCAATTTCACATTTTTTACCAACATACGAAATTTTGGAAAGTTTAGGCCAAACTCAACGAAGTAAGGCTCTAAACAACACCATTCGACCCTAACACCCCATTATCATTCCAAAGACTTAGAGCAAGGATCCAAGAAGAGAAAGCTAGGGTTTTCAAGAGTTCGTTAAGTTTCTCCAAGAACTTTGTTCTTCTAGTTATGTAAGGCTATTCATAGTGTTGGACTAAGTCCATCCTCACTACTTACATCTAAATTCAGTTACTAAAGAGATAAATCTAGGGTTCTACCAACAGTTCCATGAGTTTCCACACTAGGTTGTGTTCTTATTTCTAGATCTGATTCTTGAGTATTGTGATCATGTTACTTTATACAATTGATATTTTGAGTTCTTTTTCATGGTTTATATTATCATGTGAGCCATAATTATTGAGTTTTGTTTAATGTTTTTTTGACTTTCAGAATTTAAAGTAAGTCCAAGAAAAGCTTTATAGTATCTTCTGAGAAGCCTTTATGGTAACACTAATGGTTCCAAATGTATTAATATATACTTTGAAAGAAAGTACGATTTCAAGAAAAGCATATACAAATTTCGGAAGCATTTTAGAGAGATAAAGTAAAGCTCACTTACCTGATAAATAGGGACTTCTGAGTATTAACTAAACCTAGAGAGTACTTTTTATGACCATATGTAATAATATTTTGAGAGTGATATTGTGCACCAATTTGGGTAAGAGTTCATATGAATCAAACCCCATAAACTACGTGGCAATGTAGGATAGGATCATACCGACATTGGGACACATCCTCACATCTTCTAAGAAGGACTATTAGATTTATCCATAGTTTAAAGTCGTGTCCCATAGCCTACAAGGTTTACAGTGGCTCTTGAAATATAGATATGACATTGTATCATCACGAGGCTCATAGTGATGGTTGCCGATTAGAGAAACTCCCCATTAAAGTAAAGTAAAGTATTTATATATTCATACATTTTAGTATTAATTATTATTGTACCCTTATAGCAAGAGCTTAAATGGTTTTAATCAGGATCAATGTTGTACTTCAATTGAGTGAAATCCGCCAGTTTAGTGTTTGTTTCATTCAACCTTATTACATATCTACATTCCATTTACTGATGTCATTTAACCTGAATCATTTTATGATATAGATACATGTATTGAGGATCTTCAATAGGTTCTTCATTAAGATCACATCATCCATCCATCATCTTGGTGAAACTTCCTTGCAATTGGAAAGCTCCATTTTATTTCATAGTAGTTGTAGTAGTGTTTTGAAATATCGTGGGTCTTATCTTGACACATATATTCAAACATTAAAAGCTTAATAGATTGGCAGAGTTAGAGAGTCTTTCAGTATTCATTTGTAAATATGTCGCTAAACTTTACTAAAACTGTAACACCTCGGTATTCGAAAGAGCTAAAAATAGAAAGAACAAAATTGGAAATAGCAAATTCTGAAATTTTGAAGCTAGGCATAAGTTATGAGTTTTTGGTCAACTCCAAACCACCATAACTTTCAGTACATGTTGAGTTAGGTGGCTTATAAGATATCAAATGAAAGGTCTTGGAATCCTCTTTCCAATGCCACCGAGTTTACTAATTTTTGAGCTCGTATGAGGGAGATTTGCCCGTTCGATGTTAGGTTGTCCATTTAAGGACATTTACTAGAAAATATGAGCGGTATTTTGGTATTTTCCTTACCCAATAAGATTAAAACGAATTAGAGATGAGTTCTTGAAGAGCTTTCTTGAAAAATTCATGACTTTCATGATTGGAGATATTAATTCATGTTAAGATGCAGGAACTATGAAGTTCTATGGTAAAATATTACCTTGGATGATGGATGAACCTTGGAGAAAGTTAGTTTCTTGAAAACTACTCTTTCTAGGGTAAATTTATGAACTAAGGAGGTGAACTATGTATTTGGGGGGTTTCTGAAAGACCCAGACGCCTGCGCAGAAAATGCCTCAGGCACGCAGCAAGCCGTGAAGGACGGTAGTAGATGCTGCCTCGCCGCGCGCCTGCGTGGAAAAAGCTTCGACCATGCGGCTGGCGCTTGGCAAGATAGTTCCTAGTAAAATAGGCATAAATTTTTACTCCAAAATCCAATTGATGCAAACTTTGTGGCGTTGAGAAGAAGACTCATAGATCTTTTATTTGATAGGTTATGGGATGCGTAACTATGCATATTCTAAGAGTTATAATTATCTGAAGTTGACCTTCGCATAAACAAATGCGAAAAACTTAGCCGGTAAAAATACTTTGAACTAGACTTAGTATTAGAGGTCCCTTATGACCCTAAATCACTTCTGATACCCTTTCTACACTAGGTTAAGAACCTAAAAACACATTATCAAGTAGTACATCAGCCAGTTCAAGCTCATATACTTAAGACAAATTACTCATATTCGAAGAGTAATTTTTAGGGGTGTTCCATCTCATGTAGAGGTTTACCTTCAATTCTCTTAAAGTTTTGAATCTGGTCCCTAAGATTTACCATCTTCGAGGGAGAAAAGAATTTTTCCAAGTAGGCTTTAGTTAAATCCTCCCAAGAAGTGATAGAATCATTTGTCAATTCCGCCAACCATCATATAGCTTCACCTGTCAAACAGAACGGGAATAACCTCAACCTTATGGACTCTTGTGAGATGTTCTTGAACACAAACAAAGCACATACATTTACAAAATTCTAACGGTGCCCATGGGTTCTTCATCAGCTAAACTCCCACATATTCCTCTCAAATGGAGTAGCTGTAGCATTGTCCCGGTTACATGAAAAATTGCTCTTTCTGTTGTAAGAGGTAACGGGGTGGCTCCCATTGTTTAAATTACGTTCATGTGCATGAAATTCGAATCACTCATATTATGATTTTATAAGTAGTGACTATCGTTGTCACTATGGTGGTCCCTCATGTTTTGCACCTGCAAATCAGCAAACCACGCACCAAGCAACAATCTACTACAACTAAACAAATTTCTCAAATCAAATTCATAGTTATCACTTTTCTACAGTGGTGCCATTTTTGATAATGCTTAAACGACTCTCTAAATCAAATCTAAAGAATAAGCGGTCCTCATCAATAAAAATACCAAACTAAGAGTCAAGGTTGAATCCCACAAAGAGTGATACAGTGCAAGGAATTTTATCATGAAATTTAGAATGTAAATCAATTCATTTGCAGTAGTAAGAACAATGGGTGGATGATTCCACCAAATTTACAAAAAGGATTTTTGTATAGAGAAGTAGTATATTAAACTTAAATTTCTGAAATTCTAGTAATTAACAAGTAATCTAGGGGTGCAGGGAATGAAAACTGATGTCACGTAGGGGTAATTGTGTTGTTTAATAGTGTTGAATATTCATGGGTAGGCTGGGTAATCTTCAATGACACTAATCTATTTTTTTTATCTCATAATGTCAGTTCATAGAATCTTCTTTCAGTCTCATCTATGTACATAACTAAACAACCCTCTACCTTAGAGTCATCTTTCTTTTGAACTTAATTAGGTCAAATAGATACGACCCATAAACTCTTTTTCAAGAAAACTATATATATCAATCCCAAATTACAAGTATTAAACTAACTAACCACTCCAATCAATCTCTTTCCAGCATCAATCAGATATTAGAAGAAGGATCAAGTTTGCAACCTTAACCCATAAGTTAACACAATACCCACTATATTAAATCAACATCAAACCCCATAAGTATTGCCAGAATCCATGGATGAACAACAACAAAATAGAGCTAAACACAATACCCACTACATTAACTCAACATAAAACCCCATAAGTTCACTCCTTGAATTTTGGGTTCTAGCCACCCATCACAAAATGTAAAGAAATTATATCTTTCATGAAAGCAGCAATGGGTGACATGAAATTAAGCATTTATAAGAAACACCCACTTTGCATTCAACTTTAAATAGTAAATTTTAAGAGCAAAGTTAAAAAATCGTAAGACTAAAGATGATCAGAAGGTAAAATATTTCACTCTTTAAAAGGAAAAACTATCACGTCAAAAGTTTCTCCAAAAAATCAATTTTTCCTCTTGTTTTTGCTATTTAAAGTTTTCCAAAATTTGGCCAAAGATTCACTGCGTGACCACTTCTACAACGTTTGTCGAGCTCACCATGCTGATAAAGCGGACCATCATTTACTTCCTAGATTTCCTTTTTCTTGCTTTAGGCTTCAGGTTTTTGAAACTTAATCAGCAAGCTCGTTCGAGTCTGCCTTTCACAATTGGTGAATCACTGAGTACCACCTTTATTCACCTTTCAAGCCTCTAATTTTCTTCAAAGTCATAATTTTCGGTGATGGTCAGCATGTTTTCCCTTTTCGTTTTGTCAGTCGCCTTTCCTTTTAAGTTCACCAACCTGCCTCAATAATTTCAAGTGTTGAGCATTCTCACTTTGGATGATGTCATGCCAATTGGGAAATCTACCCTTCTTGTTAGGCGATTAACAACGTGGAGTTTACATTTTTCCCCATGTTTTTGGCCTTTCTTTCAAATATTCATGCTTGCCTTATCCCTGAGCCTTCCTAACTATAAATCATCAAAATATTTTTAGAATATGACATAATTAGGCATTGAGGACACTAATAATTGAAATTAATAGTCCTAAAATGAATGTAAATCTACCACTAATCACCAAGTCCCAGAAGAGTTCCTATGGACTAATAGGTTGGTCGATAGAAAGTTATACATCAGATAAGAAGTGGTCATAGAGGGGTTCCATACTTGGTGAAATATTTATACATGTAGGTTCTTCGGATGGGTCTATGAACCATACAAAGTCCTACAATATGTTGCCTAGGGCTCCTAGAAAGGAGATGTCACTTAGAGGAATTTTGACCTTGGGTTCCACAAAAGGGACCTACAAGTCGTAGAAAGGTCTATGGACTATAGACCTTGGCCATTGAATGTATCAGAAAGTTGAAGTCCCTGTAGTCCTTCTACGGTTCATCGGTACGGTTTGTAGATGTTTATACGGACTGTACACAGTGTCAGTAGAAGTTGTTTGATAGTTTTTAAGTAGGGTCAGTTTAGTTTTTTTCCCACCCTTTCAAAGCCTAACCACAATTTTTTCACATCTAATGAAGGCTCTAAATAGTACAATTCGACCCTAACACCCCCATAATCATTCCAAGGACTTAGAGCAAGGATCTAAGAGGAGAAAGCTAGGGTTTTCAAGCGTTCATTAAGTTTTTCCAAGAACTTTGTTCTTCTTGGTATATAAGGATATTCATATTTTTGGACTAAGTTCATCCTCATGCCCTAAATCTAAATTTAGTTAGTAAAGAAATGAATCTAAGGTTCTACCCAAAGTTCCATGAGTTTCCACACTAGGCTGTGTTCTTATTTCGAGTTTAGATTCTTGAGTATTGCGATCATGCTACTCGATATATTTGATATTTTAAGAAGGCCTATTAGATCGATCCATAAGTTAAAGTCGTTTCCTATAACCTAGAAAGGCATACAGTGGCTCTGGCAATACGGATATGACATTATATTGTCACGAGGCTCATAGTGATTGTTGTCGGTTGGAGAAACTCCCCAAAAAAGTAAAGTAAAGTATTTATGTTTTCATACATTTTAGTATTTATTATTATTTTACCCTTATAGCAAGAGTTTAAATGGTTTTCATCATGATCCATGTTGTACTTCAATTGAGTTACTTTCAATCCTCTACTTCAGTGTTTGTTTGATTTAGCCTTATTACATATTGTACATTTCATGTACTAATGTCATTCAATATGCATCATTTTACGATGCAGATATAGGTATCATGGATCATCATTAGGCGCTTCATTGAGATATTATTATCCATTTCTCATCTTTTGATGAAACTTCCTTGCCCTTGGAAGGATCATTGTGGGTCTTGTCTTGACGCATATCTTCAAACATTAGAAGCTTCATAGATAGGCATGGTAAGAGAGTCTTTCAGTACTTTTTTTGGATGTGTTGCTAACTTTAGTATCATATTCTTTAATTTCAACAGTTTTAGATTCAGTATCTGTTTAAAGTATTTTCTTTGGTCCTTAATCCTAGTGTATGCTTGAGTTAGTCTTCCAATAAGTATTCACCTATAACAGGGAATTGCTTGGGGACCAACAATGGTTTCTAAGAGCCGAATACATCCAAGGTGTAGGCTCGGGGCATGACATTTGCTTTGTTCGTGGGTTAAGATTTTTGGTGTAGATTGAGACTGTGACTTTGTGTTGAAGTTTGCTTTTTGTTACTGCAGTAGCTTTTAGCAAAATAAGTTATTTAGTTTAAATAAATTTGAATTTTAAATTTTAGTTAGTTTGTTTATATTGTTGAGATATTTTAGGTTGTTTAAATTTCAAAATATGCAGATTATATTTTTATGTTGGCTATTTAATGCCCCTCAATGCTTAATAAAATCATTGAAAATTATTTCAATCCATTGAGAGACAATTTCAATCTTTTTGTGCTGCCCCATTTTTTAAAAAACACCAACAGTGGTATCAAGAGCTTCATTGATCTTAAGGGATTTGTGAAATCTTCCAAAGAACTACCATACATTTTTAACCCGTAAGGGCTTTTAACCCATCCAGGCTACCCATTTTAACCCATCACGGCTATCTTTTCAACCAGTGCTTTTTTCAACTCACAGGCTTTTCTAAATCATTTTAAACCAAAATAATGGCAAGCAGCAGTGTCAGTTTGAATGCCCCACAAATTTTCACATACGAAAACTCTCAAATTTGGTCTGTGAGAATAAAACTATATTTTGAGAAATATGTGATATGTGAAGTTGCGATGGAAGAAAAAACCTTACAACCTCTACACAAGACAATGTCATTGCATGTGTGTTTTGAAGAACAAAATCAAAAGAAGAAATAGAAAAAAGAAGAAATTTTGCAAGTTCAAAAACAATGAAAAAAATTCAGCATCAACTACGAAAGCAAAAATTGAGGAGGAGCATTTTTTTCAATTGCAGTAACTAAAGCAAAGGAGGAGTGTTTAGTCTGCTTTTAGTTATTGCAGTAGCTTTTAGCAAAATAAGTTATTTAGTTTAAATAAATTTGAATTTTAAATTTTAGTTAGTTTGTTTATGTTATTGAGATATTTTAGGTTGTTTAAATTTCAAATTATGCAGATTATATTTTTATGTTGGCTATTTAAAGCCCATCAATGCTTAATAAAATCATTGAAAGCTATTGAAAATCATTTCAATCCATTGAGAGACAATTTCAATCTTTTTATGCTTGCCCATTTTAAAAAAAAACACCAACACTTTGGCTTCAATGGGCCATTCCTTCTTGGGTGTAGTTGACCATGTCAGCACTATGAAAGAGCTCCATTGCGAGGCCCATGGGGCAACGACAAAATGGCTCGACCTCGGATAGCAACAATGGGTTCCATTCAAGAGGCAAGTACTCATATGATAGACCTCAAAAAAGGTTTTAGCATGGTAAGTCTAGCTTGCATATCTAGGCCTCACTTTAGGCTTTATAGGGTAATAAGTACAACTAGGGTGATACTGGTATGGGTCAGAGTATATGAGGTTCTGTGTCAAGTGCTTCAGGTAATGCTGTCTTTACTTTTTTGGCCAATCTTGACAAGGTTTCAATTAATGTGGGGAGCCTGATCAATTGTCGAAGGACTCTTCTTAGTGAGGGATGATAGCCCATGCTCCACATCTAGCTACACTAGTTGTAACGGTAGCACCTCCAGCTAGAGGTGGTGACCAGGTTCAGGAACAACGTAGCAATAATTAAAGAGTATGGGGTGGACCCTGGGAGAAAAGTCTGGTGGTAGGGCCGATGCTCTGTGTAGAGGAGAAAATACCCATCTATAAGTTGGTCTACTGAGGGTGGATGCTATGGCATTAGACGTTGTTATCACCTGTATTATTCTTTTATGCCATCAACCCACGTAAACTTTATTTGATTCAGGCTGTACTTTTTCATATGTATTTGTGTTTTATATGATTCCTGTTAGAGTATGAGTTTGGGGACCTTTGCAGCGCCATTGTGTGTTTCAACCCCAGTGCATGCATCTTTAGTAGTTGATCAGCTATTTTGATCTTTTTTGGTGACTATCGAAGGGCGTGAGACCCGTACATACCTTACATTGTTTTCTCTATAGAATTTTGATATGATTCTAGGCATGGACTATTTATCCCCATACAGTATGGTCTTTCATTTATTTCTAAGACTTTTGCCCTAGACATACCCTATATTCTTTTGTTGGTATGGCAGGGGTCCTATATTCAGACAACGATTAGGCGTATCTTTTTTATTCAAACTCTGAGATTAATGGCTACAGTGTGTCTAGCTTATTTGTCTTTTGTATAGGATGGGAGTAGGGAGGTTCCTTCTATTGATTAAGTCCAGGTTATTCGTGAGTTGTGGGTGTTTTACCTACTGAATTACCAAGCCTTATGGGTGTTTTACCAGCTGACTTACCAAGCCTTCCCCCTGGGTGTGATATTGACTTTTCTATTGACCTTGAGGTAGGAACTCATCCTATATCTATTCTGCCTTACCATATGGCCCCCGTAGAGCTCAAAGATCTTAGTTTTTATCTTTAGGATCTCTTGGGTAAGGGATTCATTCAACCTAAATGCAAGCTGACTTCTAGAGGTTGATTTCTTTGAGATATTGTTTTTATGAAAAGACCTCTGGAGGTCTTGTTTTTAAACGAAAAATAATTTTGAGGAAAATAATTTATTGTTTTAAAATTCAATAAAAGAATAGCTCGAGTATGATAGAAAATCAGGTGAGTGAATTTTTTTAATTTGGGTTGTAATAAAAAATAAGACCAGTAATAAAATAGCACGTAGAATTTATATATAATTTTAATGCAGTATTGACAATTAGTCAAGTGATATGCCAGAGCCTAAAATGTGAGAAGAGGGGTATTTCTAACTAAATAGAAGGATGTAAAGTATATTTAGACCTTTTTGAGATAATGTCGGTCCAATTTCGACCCTTTTAAGGATAAACTAACCTATCTATGAAGTCTATGAGTAAAGGAATTTTCACCAAAGTGAAAAATTGATATCCAAATTATGAATATTTAAAAACAAAAGTTTTACTTGCCTTAAAGTAGGTAGTAGAATTGGTGTTTCTAATAGAGACATTGACAAAATCTTTCCGCAAATAGAAGGATATGAGTTCTAAGTGACATAAACATAAATAGAAACGCATATGTTAAACTGATTTTTGTATTAATATGAAACTAAATCTGAAACATACATTAAACTGATTTTTTTTATCAAGATGAAACTAATCATTTGTTTAATACATAAGATCTAAATTGGACATAGAAATTACAAACAAAAGTAACAATAAATGTGCAAGTACTAATTACAGAACTCTTATGAGCTTGTCGAATGTATTAGTTAAGGGTTTGCCTAGAGATCTTCATAATGTCAAAATCATATAGCCAACTCTTCCTTCTTTTTTTTTTTGCAAGGTAAACATAACTTCTTCTTTGTTGTTGTCTTGTTCGTCAATGAGAATGTTTATGCGTGCATGGCGCAATCTTTTTTTCATCGATAATTCTCATGCATTATGTTGTCTACATCTTTTTGTGGATGGAACCCATAATCTGTAAAATGAAGTCATTTTGTCAAATTTATCAAAGTTTCAACAAACTTAGATATTTATATTTGTAAATGCAATGACCAAGTGATATAAAACTAAAACTCATGAATATGAACAAAGAATCTTCATTAAATAGGATGAGCTGCGACTTTTATGTTTTGCAACAAAAGTTGTGTGTCGCGAATATATAATTTTTTTTCATTTGTGTAATTTTTCTATAACTGCAATAGTAATAGTTGTCTTAACATGAGTTACCTGGTTGTTCCATAGGTCATCCATGTTCATAAGGTGTTCCAGGCATCATCAAGAATTTTTTGAGTCTCACTCTTGTCTGGATTATCGTGTCCATTTCTTTTGCGCTTCTTTGCTGCATATTCCCTCTCTGAAATTGAAGATTCTCCTTTTCTTTTCTTCGATTTCTTTTCTATAACTCCAACCTTAAATTTAATAAGATTTTTCTGTAAAAAATAATATAATTGTCATGAGGCCTTAACATTAGGGTTAAAGTTACCAATTTGTAATTATCAGACATAGTGAATGTCAAACCCCTAACTAGAAATGGGCAGACATCAAAGATATACACAAGCACCTGCTAAATATCTTACAAATCTAATACCAAAGCCGAAAATTCACAAGCAGCGGAACCTAGAGGAAGACACATACTAAAATATAGAAAACTAAAGCGCCCGTTGGGCAACTTTACAATGGAAGCAAGACTAAGTCTACAAAGCCTCTAAAGAGTATGCCTCTGAGAATCTGATAACTAGTCGGGACAGGGCCCCGACATACCCATTTTGATATATGTACATACGTAGAAAAATATAGGCTCTAAATATCTGATAGGTCCAGGTAGAGGTGGAGCTTACCAACTGCTAAACTGGACGTCTCTAGTCTACTTAAAATGCTTGTTGTCCTGAGCACCTGAGCCTGTAGTGATACAAATGAAACCCCAAAATAATACCGACGTCAGCACATACAAAACATGTACTAGTATTTAAAGCAAACTAAATAACAAGTAGACATCAAATATCATGATAGTTAAATTCGAGCATGTGTATGCAGGAGACATAATTCGTAACTGGAATTGTGACCAACCTCAAGGGTCCTTATCGAACGTTTCATGGCTTAGTCATTTATATATACATAACCCCTATAATTTGCCTAAGTGATATCTTTACTTCATTATATCGATTCTTTGCTCTTTGTAAAGCTAACTGTCAGGGAATCACATGATGGCCTACTGGCGATGATTAGTGAACCTTATATGGCATCTGTAGCCCACTGTCACGACCACACATGAAATCTCATAGTCTGGTAACGAGTTCTATCAAGGTACGCCCATAGGGCTCCTGTATGGTCTACCCGCAAGACTGTATCAGTTAGGTGAATCCACGATGGGAAATTCCAGCTGACTATATCTGAATTTTGTGCACAGAGTATTGTCACACGTAGTTGCCCTAAATATACCCACCCTACGCTACAGAGTAGTCTATAATCTCAACTGCTTGCATTTATTTATAATAATTAATTCATTAATCACATAGCTCGTGATACAATTCGTGATTACATTCTTTAGATTGAGAATCATATATCTTGTGACCTATGCACTTACGAACAGTCTGTGGCTGGTTGCTTTCTTTAAATTTATGCAACATGTACACCGCTAACTTCTAAGAGTTCCAACTGTACACAAATGTAGTTGTGTGAAACATATTGATTCCTTGAAGAGTACTATAACTCTATAGGTTTAGGACTCAACATGAGAGGGTTTATAAAATAGGATAACTTTCTTTCAAGTATCGTAGAATCTATAGTGACATTTATCGGAAGAACATGTGAGTTTAGGTCATACCTTAAGGGCAAAAGAGGTTTTAGCTTTACATACCTTAATTAGGGACTTACTATCTTACGTCGTCAAACTACTTTCCTGAAAATTTTATCTATAACATAAAATCATAAAAGGATGGTATAAGAAACTAATCAAGAATCACATCAATGCCAAAAACACAATAATGATTCGCCAGCGACAATCTCCACAATTATCATAGATGAGTGGTGTATCACCACACCTTTCTCTTTATCTACTTTTCAAGTAGGCTTATGACTTATTTACATTTTCAATATTAGTCCTCATCCTTTAACCATAAAGAACCAGCCCCCTTAATCACCCACAGTTAACATAAAAGTAAAACTCATGGCCTCTGATCACCATCCTTCCGGTTCCTTGTTAACGATCTCAAATTCCTTTATAAGCTCATAGTTTAAGTTGGTAGAGAACTAATGCAATAAATTAAAATAAGAGGAGGTCATATAACCAGCTACAACATATTCCTAGCGACTTTGGAATTTCATCAAACACTTGGTTAGCGACAAAGTTTTAAGAACTATAATAGTCGCATTCTCTATACCTCGCCTTCCATTTCAATGCAATCATCTTACTTACCCAATACAGTACCATTGACCCCTCATTTGGTCAAAACAACAGCCAACAGAACCTTCTACAAACTCCCTCCTCACCAAAACATCAAATACAATGGGTAAAACATGGACTCACGGCTTCCTATCACCGTCTCGTGAGTCCTACCCGCAAATTATACTTAAAGTATCCTTCGTAAATTATTTATGAATATAGAAGAGAATTCATACCTATATATCAAAGAAAAGCAGCCCCTACCCTTCTTTATTCTCCAAGAACAATACTTTTTCCTTCATGAAAACATTTAGCTAAGTATATCTATAGGTCTATGGAGAGGAAGACATTTGATTCTTGAAGAAACCAACTTACCTTAAACTTTGGTGGATTGAAGATGAGAAAAACTTGAAGAAATAAGTTGAAACCAGTCCTTACACGTTCTTGAGTATATGAGAAAGTATATCCCAAACTTCAACTATAAAAACAACAAGTTTGGCCGACTTTCTCTAAAGTGCCACAAGTCCCGCAGTGATTGGGCAGTGCGCGCGTCTGTCGTAGAATGAACATAACTTTTTACTCCGATATCGTTTTAACGAGCGGTTTGTTTTGTTGGAAACTAGACTCAAATACCATCAATTGGATAGGAAGTAGGCCCTCTAACTCGTTGTATAATAGGAGATCTGGTCTTTCAATGTCATATGATAAATGAGATAATTTGTAGTATTGCTCCACAATGAACCTTTAAGCTTTAATATTTTCTTTAATGATCTCTTTGACCTAAAACTTTTGTTTAACCCTTCAAATGACTAAATATAAGGGTTACATGGTATTCTTACCCATTTGCAATGATATACCTCCCCCGATATCACATCTATGCATTGGTGTTTTACAAGTCGCAAATGTATTTTAATTTACGGGATATTACATTATCCCCTCTTTGGATCATTCGTCCTCTAATGAATTTAAAAAAATTTGGCAGAGTTTCCTTTGTAAACAAGCCTATCCAAAACCAATCATCCAACAAAAATATACACACAATGCTTCACAGAGTATCACCACGTAATAATATGCAACGGATATTCACTTGGCTCTACTTGGCCTTATACGAAATTAAACTACACTAACTAATATAATATACCTTATACTATGGATGTTTCAACTCTAAGGAAAATGTGGTGTCTTTATCAAGTACTTGAACATATAACATATAATAAAGTAGTACTACAAAGTACAGGCAAAACATATACTCAAATGAGAGGAGTTATTCCTTTAAGAACCTTTGTGTGGCTACTGAAATAAGTGGGAATACTTGGCCCTCATGTCAGGCTCTGCTTCCCATGTGGCTTCTTCTATATTCTGACTTCTCCAAAGTACCTCAACTGATGTTACGTCTTTTGTCCTCAACTTCCTATCATGTCGGTCCAATATTTCCACTGGGACCTCCTCATAGGATAAGTGTTCTGAGAATTCCATACCTTCTATGGGAATAACATGTTTAGGATCTCCCAATAATTTGCATAACATCGACACATGGAAGACGGGGTGTACTGCAGCTAACTCTCGAGGCAAATCCACCTCATAGGCTACCTGGCCAACTCTACGTATAACTTTATATGGCCCAATTTACCTGGGGCTCAACTTAGCTTTTCTCCAAATCTCATAACGCCCTTCCTAGGGGATACCTTAAAGAATACGCAGTCATCAACCTGGAACTCTATGTCTCTACGGCATACGTTTGCATATGGATTTTGTCGGCTCTGAGCTTCAGTCGCTCTTTTATCAACTTCACTTTTTCAACGACTTGGTGAACAAGGTCTAGTCCTAATACTTGGGTTTCACCTACTTCAAACCAACCAATAGGCAATATGCACTGACGCCCATAGAGGGCTTCAAATGGAACCATGCCAATGCTTGAATGATAACTATTATTGTAGGAAAATTCTATCAAGGGCATATGATCATCCCAATTACCTTTAAAGTCTAAAACACATGCTCTCAACATATCTTCGAATGTTTGAATAGTGTGTTTGGCATGGCCGTCTGTATGTGGATGAAATGCAGTCCTAAGGTTCACCTATGTGCCCAAACTCTTTTGGAATGATCTCCAGAAATGTGCAGTAAATTGGGCACCCCTATCTGAAATAATAGATAGTGGAGTCCCATGCAAGTGAACAACTTCCCTGACATATAGCTTGGCATATTCTTCGGATGTGCTGCTGGATTTAACTGGCAAGAAGTGGGCTGCTTTCATCAACCGATCAATGATCACCCAAATGGAATCATATCTCTTAAAAGAGAAAGGCAAACCTGTAATGAAATCCATATTAATAGCCTCCCATTTCCATATTGGAATGTCCATAGTCTGAGCTAGGCCATCGGGCCTCTGATGTTCTACTTTAAATTGTTAGCAATTGGAGCATTGTGCCACGTATTCCGCAATATTCCTTTTCATGTCATTCCACCAGTAGACCTCCTTAAGATCATGATACATCTTTGTGGAGCCTGGATGAATTGAGTATCGGGAACAATGTGCTTCATCCACGATTTTCTACCTTAACCCATCTATATTTGGAACACACAGTCTGCCTTGGCATCTCAAGGTGCCATCTTCTGCTAAATTGAATGCAGTAATTCGGTGCTCACGAATACCTTCTTAATACTGTAGAAATATTTGATCGTCATACTGTTTCTCTTTCACCAATGCCACTAATGATGATTTGGCAGTATTCTGCACGACTACGCCTCCATCTTCGGCTTCAAAAAGTTAGACTCCCAGGCTAGGTAATATGTGAACATCTCATACTACTTCCTGTTGTACACATTGTAAATGTACTAGACTTCCCATAGATAGTCGTTTAAGAGCATCTGCTACCCCGTTAGCTTTACCTGGGTGGTAGAGGATGTTCACATCATAGTCCTTCAACAACTCTAGCCACCTCCTCAGCCTAATACTCAAATCTTTTTTCTTGAAAAGATATTGTAGACTCTTATGATCTATAAAAATATCAACATGTAGCCCATACAAACAGTGTTGCCAAATCTTAATTGCAAATACCACTGCAGCAAGCTCCAAATCATGAGTAGGGTAGTTTTGTTCGTGTTTCTTCAATTGTCGAGAAACATATGTTATCACCTTCCCTTGCTGCATTTAGACGCACCATAGGCCAATGTCTGAAGCATCACAATAAACTACATACCCTTCTGTACCCTCTGGTAAGGCCAATACTGGCGCCTTAGTCAATCTATCTTTCAGCTCTTGGGAGCTTTTCTCACACGCATTGGACCACTGGAACTTCACTCCCTTTTGCGTCAACTTGGTCAATGGTGCAGAAATAGAGGAGAATCCCTCTACAAACCTGCGGTAATATCCAGCAAGTCCCAAGAAACTACGCACCTCCGTCGGAGTAGTAGGTCGAGGCCAACTCTTTACAGCCTCAATCTTTTGGGAGTCTACTCTAATGCCTTCACTAGAGACCACATGGCCAAGATAAGCCACATAATTCATCCAAAATTCACATTTTGAGAACTTGGCATAGAGTTGGTACTCTCTAAGTGTTTGTAGGACTGCTCTCAACTGATTTGCATGTTCTCTAGCATCATGTCAATATATCAAGATGTCATCTATAAATACAATCACATACATATCAAGAAAGGGTTTGAAAACCCTATTCATCATATCCATAAAGGCTGCTAGAGCATTTGTTAGTCCAAATGACATAATAAGGAACTTAAAGTGTCCATATCTCATTCGAAAAGTTGTTTTGGGAATATCTACTTCTCGAATCTTTAGCTGATGATATCCGGATCTCAACTCAATCTTTGAAAAGCACTTAGCTCCTTGCAATTGATCAAATAAATCATTTATCCTTGGAAGAGGATATTTGTTCTTTATCGTCACTTTATTAAGTTGTGTGTAATCTATACACATCCGTATCGTTCCATCCTTCTTGCGTACAAATAGTACTGGAGCACCTCAAAGCGATATGCTAGGGTGAATGAAACCTTTGTCAAGCAAATCTTTCAGTTGCTCCTTTAGCTCTTTCAATTCTGCTGGCGCCATTCTATAAGGCAGAATGGATATAGGCTGGGTACTGGGATCTATGTCAATACCAAAATCAATCTCTCTAATTGGAAGTAGTCCAGGAAGTTCGTCAGGAAAAACATCTGGATATTCATTCACAACGGGCACAAAATGAAGAGTCGCCATTAGTTTCTCAGCTTGAAGGTCTCTTATATGGACAAGGTGATATAAACACCCTTTGTCTATAAACTTTTGTGCCTTAAGATAGGAAATAAACTTTCCTCTAGGCATCATAGAATTACCCTTCCACTCTAGGACTGGCTCGCCCGGGAAATGGAATCGAGCAACTTTGGCTCAGCAATCAACTGCTGCATAACGAGATGGCAACCAATCCATGCCCATAATGACATCAAAATCAACCATTTATAGCTCTAACAAATTTTCCAATGTGTCATGGCCACATATTGTTACTAGGCACCCGTAATAGATCTACCGGAGTTGATACTGCAAATGGCTCATGTAATAATTCTGTCTCTACTCCAAATTTCTTAGCAACAAATGGAGTAACATATGATAGGGTAGCCCCTAGGTCTATCAATGCATATATATCTTAAGAGCAATAGATAAGGTACCTGTAACCACATCTGGGGATGCCTCTGAATCCTAACGACCTACTAGTGCATACATCCAATTTGGGTCAGCTCCAGAACCAAATCCTCTACCCCTGCCTGTACCTTTCCCTGCTGGAGGTTGAGGGCTACGTGATGAAAAAGGCATTGATGATGAGGATGCTCCTGCAGAGCCAGTATATTGTGGCCTATCATTTCTACCCTCCACTCGAAGCTTCAGACAATCATGTATCTTATGACCCTCAACTCCACACCCATAGCAAGCGGTAGATCCATATCGACACTCTCCCATATTAGATCAGCCACAGTGCCTGCAAGTAGGTCGAGGTGGTAGTCCTCGACTAGCACCTCTTTGATAGTGGGGATTAGGTGCCCTCGAGGTCTGAGTCTACTCCTGCTTGGGTCTCAATGACTGTGCTGGGGAACTAGCAGTTGAGTGGTCTAGTTATTGAGCCTATCTGGGAGGACCTCTACTAGAGTAAGCTCTAGCATCTCCCTGAAATATTCCAGCACTCCTTGCCCTCTTATTTTGTTCCCTATCTCTCTCAGCCCTATGATTTTGTATGTGGTCTCCTGTTTGCTGAGCATGTGCCATAAGTCTTACAATATCCATATCCCGATTTAATGCAGCAACGGTGCAAAAGCCAGTCAAATGATCCCCAAGTCCACTAATGAAGCGATGCATCCTTGCATTTTGGGTGTAACCATCTCAGGAACAAATCTAGACAACTGAGTGAATCGCATGCAATACTCCCTGACGCAAAGGTTATTCTGTCGAAAGTTTAAAAATTTATCAACCCTCGCTTCCCTAAGCTCTAGTGGAAGAAAGTGCTCCAAAAAAGCCTTAGAGAACTCCTTCCAAACTGTTGGAGGAGAATTTTGTCCCCTAGAGTCCACCCACATCTCGTACCAAGCAATGGCGACATCTTTCAACTGATAGGAAGCTAATTCAACTGCCTCAGTCTCAGAGATATGCATGACCCTAACAATTCTGTTGATCTCATCTATAAACTTTTATAGGTCTTCTGTCACCCTAGATTCTGTGAATACTGGGGGATACATATGGAGGAAATCACATACTCTGGATTCAACTGCCTCTTCCAGAACCGTACTAGGTGTTGCTGCATTTTGTCTTTGGACCTGAGCAGCTACCAACTGAGTGAGCAACTGTATTGCTCCTCTAAAATCTTGCTCCGAGGCACCTGATGGAAGTAAAGGCGGTAAATGAACTACCATTGGTACTACTGGAGGTGTAGGAACTCCTGTAGCTCCTTCTGTCATGGGAATCTGAGGACCTGGAACCATAGGACATGGCAAGCTCTGCTGACCACTAGTCTGATCACCTACTAGTTGGGAATGCTCTAAAATGGATTCCTCTTAAGTAATACTAGCAATGGACCTCGAGCTGTCTTTATCCTTGTCCGTACTAGACATGATCTGAATCACAAATGAAAAAGAGTTTGAGTCAGAATTAACATTCTATGACTTAGTTGTATCGCACGATCTAGATTATGAAAGAAGGTCAACTTCCTAAATGCCCATATAGTCCCTATATTATAAATATAGCGCGAAACACATTTATAAGAAAGGTCCTACTAGACACGACTTCATAGACTCCTTGGAATACTTGAACCTTGTTCTCTGATACCAAGTTTGTCACACCCCTAACTAGAAAGGGGCCTACATCAAAGATATACACAAGCACCTACTAAATATCATACTAATCTAATTCCAAAGCCGAAAATTCATAAGTAGCGGAACCTATATGAAGACACATACTAAAACATAGATAACAAAAGGCCTCGTTGGGCAACTTTACAATGGAAGAAAGACTAAGTCTACGAAGCCTCTAAAGAGTATGCCTCTGAGAATTTAATAACTAGTCGGGACAGGGCCCTGACATACCCATTCTGATATATGTACATACGTAGCAAAATATAGGCTCTAAATATCTGATAGCTCCAGGTAGAGGTGGAGCTTACCAACTGCTAAACTGGACGTCTCTAGTCTACTTCAAATGCTTGTTGTCCTGAGCACCTGAGCCTGTAGTGATACAAATGAAACCCCAAAATAATAGTGACGTTAGTACATACAAAACATGTACTGGTATTTAAAGCAAACTGAATAACAAGTAGACATCAAATATCATGATCGGCAAATTTGAGCATGTGTATGCAGGAGACATAATCCGTAACTAGAATTGTGACCAACTTCAAGGGTCCTCATCGAACATTTCATGGCTTAGTCATTTATATATAAATAATCCCTATAATTTGCCTAAGTGATATCTTTACTTCATTATATTGATTCTTTACTCTTTGTAAAGATAACTGTCCGGGAATCACATGATGGCCTACTGGCGGTGATTAGTGAACCCTGTATGGCATCTGTAGCCCACTGTCACGACCACATATGAAATCTCATAGTCTGGTAATGAGGTCTATCAAGATACGCCCCCCCAGGGCTCATGTATGGTCTTCCCGCAGCCCTATATCAGTTAGGTGAATCCACGACGGGAAAATCCAGTTGACTATATTTGAATTCTGTGCATAGAGTAGTGTCGCACGTACTTACCCTAAATATACCCACCCAATGCTGCAGAGTAGTCTATAATCTCAACTACTTGCAATTATTTATAATAATTAATTCATTAATCACATAGCTCGTGATACAATTCATGATTACATTCTTTAGCTTGAGAATCATATATCTTGTGACTTATGAACTTAAGAACAGTCTGTGGCTAGTTGCTTTCTTTAAATTTATACAACATGTACACCGCTAACTTCTAAGAGTTCCAACTGTAGACAAATGTAGTTGTGTGAAACATATTGCTTCCTTGAAGAGTACTATAACTCTATAGGTTTAGGAGTCAACATGAGAGGGTTTATAAAATAGGATAACTTTCTTTCAAGTATCATAGAATCTATAGTGACATTTCTCGGAAGAACATGTGAGTTTAGGTCGTGACTTAAAGGCAAAAGAGGTTTTAGCTTTAAATACCTTAATTCGAGACTTACTATCTTACGTCGTCAAACTCCTTTGTTGAAAACGTTATCTATAACATAAATCATAAAAGGATAGTATAAGAAACTAATCAAGAGTCACAACAATGCCATAAACATAATAATGGTTCGCCAGCGACAATCTCAACAATTATCATAGATGAGTGGTGTATCACCACACCCTTCTCTTTCGCTACTTTCCAAGTAGGCTTATGACTTATTTACATGTTCAGTATTACTCCTAATCCTTTAACCATAAAGAACTAGCCCCCTTAATCACCCACACCTAACATAAAAGTAAAACTCGTGGCCTTCGATCACCATCCCACCGGTTCCTTGTTGATGATGCCAAATTCCTTTATAACTCATAGTTTAAGTTGGTAGAGAACTAATGCAATAAATTAAAATAATAGGATCTCATATAACCAGCTACAACATATTCCTAGCGACTTAGGAATTTCATCAAACACTTGGTGGGCGACAAAGTTTCAAGAACTATAATAGTCACGTTCTCTATACCTCGCCTTCCGTTTAAATGTAATCAGCTTACTTCCACAATCCAATACCATTGACCCCTCATTTGGTCAAAACAACAACCAACACAACCTTCTACAAACTCCCTCCTCACCAAAACATCAAATACAATGGGTAAGACATGGACTCACGGCTTCCTATCACCGTCCCATGAGTCCAACCCATAAATTATACTTAAAGCATCCTTGGAATACTATTTATGAAGATAGAAGAGGATTCATACCTATATATCAAAGAAAAGCAGCCCCTACCCTTCTTTATTCTCCAAGAACAATAATTGTTCCTTCAAGAAAACATTTAGCTAAGTATATCTATAGGGCTATGGAGAGGAAGACAATTGGTTCTTGAAGAAACCAACTTACCTTAAGCTTTGGTGGATTGAAGATGAGAAAAACTTGAAGAAATAAGTTGAAACTAGTCCTTACACGTTCTTGAGTATATGAGAAAGTATATCCCAAACTTCTAATATAAAAACAACAAGTTTGGCCAACTTTCTCTAAAGTGCCACATGTCCCGCAGTGATTCGGTAGTGCACGCGTCTGTCGTAGAATGAACATAACCTTTTACTCCAATATCGTTTTAACGAGCGGTTTGTTTTATTGGAAACTAGACTCAAATACTTTCAATTAGATAGGTAGTAGGCCCTCTAACTCGTTATATATTAGGAGATATGCTCCTTCAAAGTCAGATGAGAAATGAGATCATTTGTAGTATTCCTCCACAATGAACCTTTAGGCTTTAATCTTTTCTTTAATGATCTCTTTGACCTAAAACTTTTTTTAACCTTCAAATGACTAAATATAAGGGTTACATGGTCTGCTGAACCATTTGTAATGATATACCTCCCCC
The DNA here is from genome assembly GCF_019186545.1 of Solanum stenotomum. NCBI lineage: Eukaryota > Viridiplantae > Streptophyta > Magnoliopsida > Solanales > Solanaceae > Solanum > Solanum stenotomum. The sequence goes on along the minus strand of NC_064286.1, from coordinate 16,986,633 downwards.
GATATCACATCTATGCATTGGTGTTTTACGAGTCGCAAATGTATTTTAAGTTACGGGGTATTATAGTGAAGTTCAAGTTATGAAAATAATTTCTTGTAGAAATATTTCAAGGCAAGAGTACATATATAAGATCCAATGTGGTTTAACTCCTTTAATTATCCCTATATTTTGAAAGTGTTTATTTTTGTTTAAAAGGCAATTTAGGAATGTAGTAAACTAATTTGTGTTTTCCTAATCAATTCGAGAAAAATACTTTTATCAATATTAGAGCAAAAATTTTGGTGCTCGAATAAACTTTCAAAAAGTAAAAATCCAATTATTAAGCTTAATTTTGAAAAACCATAACTACTATACTACATAAAAATTCTTGTTTTTCTTAATAGCTTGACCGAACACTTCAACTCTCTAAATAAGTAAATTTGATTTTCTAGAAAGATCACCAAAATGACTATCATTATCAATGAAAATTTATGTAATGTAATAACGTACCTTTGACTCGATTACTACATTGGTTTCAGGGCTGAACATCTACTTTCATGTTTTCAAAACCTTCGAAAATATATCTTCTTACATCCCCAATAGATCGACACATACTACGTTTGCTCTCATGAAAGTAAAACTGCAATCAAAGATGAAATTCTTTAATTTTTATACAGAAATGGCATTACAAAGAAATTAAAATCACCATATTACCAAATAAATATTAGTAAAAATCACAAAAAACACGTTTGATAATTTTTGATACATACAAAACAAATGATACCTTAATTATTATAATTTAAAGGAAAAATAAAAGGAAAATTAAATAGATAAATGTGAGTGTACTTTAGGAAAGTAGTAAGACTCAATATTCAAATAAAAGGAATTTTTTTATAAAAGAACTTATATTACCATTTCACATCTTCCATTTTGACGTTGTCTCCTTTCAACTTTCCATTCATGTAGTATGTCATAATATTTGCGATTAAGTCTGTATGAATCACTTGCCATGTCTTCATTCTATTATTTGAGTACATAATGAAATATTAAAATAGTCAGGCCTCTCCATTTACTAAAGATCTGATTTACAACCTTTTACTTAAGAAACCATGGTTTTTTGGAACTGATTTTGCATGTTATGATATATTGTACATCTTTTAAATAATATTTTACTATAGTAATAATAAAATAGCCAGACAAATGAATCTACTATAGAAATGTCTATTAATATTGGTGTTTTTTTACAAAGAAATAGTCTTAGTAATCAAATGTACTAACCTTTTTTAGTTTAATAGTGTAAAGGTTTGTTGCACCTTTAGAAGGTACTATTACAAAGTCAACCAAAGTATTTGTTATTGCTTTGGTAGTAACAAGACTTCTCTTCCTCCTTGCCAGTTTTTCGGGTACTGTGATTGTTTCGACATCATTTTGCAAATAAGAAAATATGTTAAATTTTTGTAACTGTAAATGTAAAAAATGAGAATCTATAGTTAAATTATTTTGAAAGATATAAATGTATCATTTTTCATAAGTAGAATTAAAAAAAATCAAGGTTACATTAATCTAAGTAAGGGAGAAAGATATTTGCTTAACAACAAACTAAGAGAATTGAATGACATGGTAACATTGCTATAAAGTTCAAGTGTATCAATATTTTGTTCTTTTTACACCTATATTTTTTCTTTTTTCATATCTAATAAAAGACACTAGAAATATTCTCGTCACTTTCACAATAATGTTTCAGAAAACTAAATAATTTTTAAACACAAATTATTCTCAATAATTAACAATACGAGACCATATTTATAAGAAAACTATTCCATATGCTCGAATAATGTCTTCTAATTAACTAATAAGTATAAGATAACATGAATCGCCCTCAATTGATTTAATATTTAATGCAAGAAAATTAAAACCAATTAGTATTCTATAAGATTCCGCCAAATGCTCTATCATATTAAATAGTTGGCTTACTAGGCGAAAACATATCCAATATTTCTTTATAAATAATTAAAGAGAAAATCAATAGTTACAATTATCGAATATTTTAAAAAATTATTTAAATAGCTTATAAATGGGCCACTTTGAGAAATCTTTACAAATATTAAAATAGTAGTTTATCAGATTATCTACTAATTTGATTCTTTTAATTTTGCATTAGTATTAAAATTGATTCCATGATATACATTTAGATGTGAATGAGCATTTTACATATGATTACAAATTAATAATCCCGACTTCATTAATATCAAATTTAGGTTAAAAAGCTTGATATACCCCTCGACATTGTGAATTAGTATTGATCTCATAAAACAATCACCCATATACTCCTACTTACCTTTACACAAATGAGCAGATATACCCTTTTCGACTGAAGTAACTAAAAACATAAAAAAAAAATCTTTCATTCCTAGTAAAATAAAATCTATAGAGTGGTGTATTTGACCCTTTCTCACAAAGATCAAGGGTGTGTATGATCTAGTATACACCATAATTTCTTCTGATATATATATATTTTAAAAAAACTATATGAGGACAAAGTCCAAATACCACGAACATGCATTGTTATTAATTTCCCCGAAATTCTCTAACGAGGGTGAAAAAATAACTAGAAATTAAAGATAAGATAGGAAAATTAAAGCATCTGAGATGATAATAAATAACGAATAAAGTTGTATAAATCTTACTTGTATTGGCTGACTTGATATAGGAGTGGGTGCTAGTATGAATTTTGTGTTATCAATTTTGTTTTGTAGAACCTGTAAATAATGCACTTAATTTTTAATTATTTATAAAGAAAAAAGTAAAAAAGAAAATGATTATCATTTGAATCTATTCTCTAATTTTGACTCATTTAAAAATAATATTTTTTTTTCAAATTTCATAACTTCTTTTGCTTTCTGAATTGTCAATACTAAAATATTTTAGCTATTGTCAATGGTAAAAAAAACAATCAAGTAATTAATGAAAACTTAATAATTAATGAATAGTTTTCTTAAAATAATAATAAGAACTTCTGTATCTTCGAAAAATTAAATATAGAAAACCTAACCCAAAAATTTCTCAAATGATTAATTCATCTCAAAGAACAAATAAAAAAAATATTGAGCGAGTAACATAGTTAGAGGGCAACGTACCACAACTTGAGCACTACTAATTATTGACACATACGAAACTATTTCGCGACAAGGGTTCATTTGAAGATCTGAGAAAGCCTTGTATATATGAAGATGTAAAGAAATAACTATTCAACATAAATCTCAAGAATGAGAGGTGAGAAGAATATGGGTTGAGGGATTAGTATATATAGATAATCAAAATTGGAAGAGAGAAAATTTTATTGAATACAGATGAGGTTACAATTAATATAATCATTTATGTTGAATATTCTCTTATGAAAATATGATAATTGTATTCCTCATATTTTGGATTTTTTTAAAAATTGAAATTTGGTCAATTACTTATTTATTGCTTTAACATGTAGATAATATGACAATTTATCATAATTTCTCTTTTTATGTGAACATAACTAATAGGTTAAGCTAAAAATTACTTGTTCTCCATTTTTGAGAATATTATTAATCAAAATTTTAAAATTGAACTCCAAGTATCTCATATTTGCTTGCTTCATAAAATTCACTTTAGATATACTATACCTTTTAGACACTTCAACTCGTATAATTTATAGGTTAATACATACTAGTTGAGTTGAATTTCACTTAAAGACAAGTTATTAATTTATGATATATATTTATGAATTTTGTAACGACATAAAACATATAATTTCCAATATTTTTTTTTGATGCATCACGAACACAAAACACTTTATAAAATAAGCTCGTGTTCCATTAAAGATAATATAGAAATATATCTTCTCCAAAGGGATTAGTACAAACAATGTTCAAATAATTCTTGGCTTAACACTACTAAGCAGAATTAATTCATTTGATGGAGATGGTTATAAACCATAACTGATTGGCTCAAATTGTAAACAACTAGAACTAATTATGAAACAAATTGAGAAATAACAATTTATTATCAATGAGAGGAGTTAAGTCAATATTAAACTGAGTACCATAATCAATCTTCTAAACATGAAGGGTCTATTGAGATCTATAGCGGGTGATGATCTAAATCAAAACATAATGAACTTATGGGCACTTTCTGGTCTCTTGAGATACCCAGAGTTAGTCAAACTACCACCCTTTTAAGGTTGTTTCTAGTGTCACTTTCTAGAGAAATAACAATATGGTTATAACACCTCACAACTCTACTATTAGAGTATGAATCAATCACCGTACGTATATGATCTTGAGCCGGATGATGTCCAACTTGCTCATATGTTTTAGTGTCCTTTAACAACTGTAGCACGGGTATCAGAAGTGATTTAGGGTTATAAAGGTCCTCTAACACCAAGCTAGGACATTTCTATAAGTTCAATTTTTACAAAAGTCCTTATAAGAGTCAACTTCAATCGACCACATCTCTTAGAATATGAAGATTAAGTGACCCAGAACCTATCAAATCTAAAGTCTAAGAGTGTTCTTTCCTACTCCGCAAAGTTTACATCAAACTGAGTTCGGTATAAAACTTTATGGATTATTTACTAGAGACACTTAAATCTAGTAGAAGCTTCGTGATGGCTCTATGACACAGAGTAAATGCTGACCTCACTGTCCATTGGAATAAAATTTTGACTTCAAGCTCTTATAATTTATTTTCTTAAGAGTATTTTTGTCTGAAAAACCTTTAGATAGTTATCTAAATGGCCCTAAACATGTTGAAAATGATTTTTTCATAAATAAAACTATATCATTCATCCTAAACTCCTACATTAAAAAAATCATGGCTAGGGTTCATTTTCCAAGATTTTACTTTAAGATTCGCCACCAATGTATGCAAGGCTTCAATGTGAGTATTCCTTTCTCTTTCATGCCTAAAGTGGTTTGGTTCTCGAGAAACTCTTCAAGATTTTTAGATGGAAAGCTAGGGTTGCAATGAAATTATGATTTTTCCTCATGAACTCATATTTTCATTATTTCATGTTGATTTAAAAAAATTGCACTAATTTAGCATGATTCCTATGTTCTCTTATTCATTTTCTATTTTTAAGCATTAAATCTAACATGATGTTATTTACAACATAAATAGAGGTTATTTTTTAAGGGATGAATATTGAGCTTAGCCTCTCATGTGATATAAATCATAAGATATTTATATACCTATGAGCAATAAACAAACACATGTTGTTTTAGGAGGACTATTTAGTACAGAGAGGATGGAGGATTGAAAAACCAAAGTCTCATCACTACGTGCCGATGTAGGATTATGTGTCACCACTTTTAAAATTGACCTTTAGCCCTTTGTGGCACATGTTAGTGGATCCACATAAGATAAGATAAGGTTCTATACCCTGAAAAAGTATAGGACAACCCATCCACTTAGAATTATATGTTGGGCTTCATGAGCTCAAATGACATATGTCGGTTAGAAGATACTCCCAAATTTATGCATCTTTTATGATATTTCATAAACTACACTTGATGTATATTAGTTATGCTATTTTATGTTATGATAATTCAAGGCTACTGATTTAGACTCATCTTTATGCAAATGTTTTTGGAAAGAAGGTCTTCAAACTATTATTTATGGATATTTTCCAATTATCTCTTTTCAGTTAATTTATTACGATTATAAATTTACATGAAAGAAACATTATTCCATTTTTTCCTCCATGTATTTATTTATATGAATATGTTGGTTCCCTTACATTCTCATTACATTACACGTACTGACACATATGTTTCTTTGCGTTGCATCCATTTATGAGGTAGATTTAGGTACTTGTACTCTGCTTTGTGGCTAGTAAGGTTGCAACACTTACATTTAGCACCTGGTGAGCCCTCCTCAGTTGGGAACGAGATGAGCCCTCCTTAGTTGGGAACGAGAAAAGCAGACTCAAACGGGATCATCAACTGAGGTTCAAACACCTGAAGTATGGAGCAAGAAGAAGGCGAGCTGAAGCATGATTGGCAATTTACCAAATGATCTCGGTGAGCCCGACTACCATCGTCGAGCGAGTAGTATATTAAATTTTGGGTGGAATTAAGAAATTTTATTATCACGCCTCGAGCCTACACCATTGTAACACCCCGACATTTAAAAACGTCTAAATTAACTCGTATCTTCGTGGGAAGACAAGGAGGTTGAGTAATAAATTAAAAATGATGTGTTATGTGATATTTTAAGTGTTCAAGTGTGGTATCTCATGTTTTGAAGTTAGGTAAGTGACAAAATAAAAGTTGGCGAAAGTTACCGTAAATTCCTTTTCAAAGATTTGTATGGAATTTGAGTCAAATGTCTCGGACGTTTTCTCCCAATCTATTAATAGCTATGGTCCCCGCGAGCTATGAAATCGAAGGTCTACGAGTCTAGTTTCCAACGCATCAAACCGTTCGTTAATACGACTTCAGAATAGAGAGATATTCGCTTTTTTGTGGGACTGCGCAAGCAGGCACGTGAGGTGGGGCCCTAAGTCGGTGAAATGTTACATATATCTTCTCCTTCGACCTTTTTCACCATTTTTAAGCTAAAAAAAATAGAGAAATTATAGAAACCCATTTCTAGGATCAAGTGAAATATAGATTTTCTCGACTTAAGTCCTTGACGAAAGTTGTTCTACGCGTTGGGCTCATCATCGTGGTATAATTCTAGCTTTTATAAGCAGCAAATAGCAATTTGCGACGGAAATACATATATTTTATCGTATTGTCATGGTATCTTTTATTTTTGTGTGTTAATTATGGTCCTACCTTGTTGTTGTATCGAGGGAGTATTAAGTAAAAGTGATTAGGCAATGTGAATATAGCGAAAAAGGTATGTTAAAGCTATTCCCTACTTACGACATGTTTCCTTAATGATTAGAAGCAATGTATTTGGGTTGTTATCCTTGATATACTTGTAGCCGTGATTGTTGATTGTTGGCTGCTCCAGTTGATATAATCCTCCCTTGTCGGGATTCTTATTCAGTTAGTAGCGTCCCTATGTTGGACATGACTTAGAGGCTATTTGTATAGGTTGGTTATAACTAAATTGGTCACTTTTAGCGGTTGGATTGTTATTTTTGTCGTTGGGGCTATTGTGGTTAGCTGCAGGAATATGATCTATGCCTACAAGGGCAATGTTCTGCCTACAGGGCTATATGGATGCCTAACAGGGCTATGAGTTGCCTACAAGGCTATATTGACGCCTAAGAAGGCTATGTGCTTCATACAGGGTCATATTGTTGCCTAAGAGGCTATAAGTTGTCTATAAGCTACGTTGACGCCTAAGAGAGCTATGTGCTACCTATGGGGCTATATTAATGCCTAAGAGGGCTATGCGACTGCCTACGGGGCTAGGGGACTACTGATAGGGGTATATAGACTGATTGGCACCTTCCGGGCTTATGGGGGCCTGAGTAGGTGGTCTTGTGTGCTGTTTGTACCTACCGAGCTTATGGGGGCTTGGTTAGGTTGTTGTTTTATTATTTTTGATAAGTTTAGATTTAGGAGCAGGTCAGTACACTTATCTTAGCCTTGATTTATTTATTGGATTATTCTAGTATATCAGGATACCTCAGCATAGTCTATTGCCTTTCATACTCTGTACATTATTTTGTACTGACGCCCCATGGCCTTGGGGGTGCTGCATTCATGCATGCTGGTCCTGATAGACGATTGAGTAGACCTCCTCAGCAACAGGATTGACTTTTATCCGGTTGGCTAGCCCCTTTCCTCTGGAGCTGCCAGAGTTGGGAGGTTTGTTACCTTTTGTTGTATATATCTTTATGGGTAGGCTGGGGCCCTGTCCCACCAATATTTACTACTCTTAGAGGCTTGCAGACTAGTGTGTAGGGTTTATAGCTACGTTATGGCCATGATGGCCTATGTTGTTGGTTTGCGGAAGCTTGTGAGCTCTTTGATGTATTATGTTGATATATACTTGCTTTTAGTTTTGGTATAGATATCATGGTGGCCTCGACGGCCCAATCAGGACTTTTGTGCTAGTTGACTATTTATTTATATGAGCTCCTGGGAGTAGTTGTTTCTTTTATAGATCAGTTGATAGGGGCCTTGCCTGCCGATGGCTTAGTTTTAAACCGAAATATACTTGTTTGATTTCTTGATTGCGTGTGGCTGCCATGCGCTAGTAGCAAATGGTTCAGCAGGGTCAGCTCGAGGCTGAATTTTGGCATTAGGAGCCAGTTGCACCCCTCGAGTTTGGAGCGTGACAACCATGGACGTGTCTGACACTCGAGAACCATTGCTGCTCCCAAAGTGAACCCCTTGGCCTAGTTGACTACCTAGTGGAAGACCTACTCAAGCGATAATAGTCTTAAAAAAGAAATCGATCTCAAAGTAAAATTCAATAAGAATGTCTTAAACTACACATTGAACTAATAATAATAATTTGCGAAACATATTTAAAAGAAAGAATGTATTGAGAGACTCCTCGAAACTATCTATCTATGAAGCCTGTAATGTTTAAGATATCTGTCGGGGAAAAACCCACAACACCTCCAAACAACTGGACTGAAAGGAAATTTGAAGTCCCCCGGAACGCAAGGAGGCTCACCAAAACTGTGTGCAGTGTAGAGTAATCTCAACAGAGTGCCAATTGATGATCCTAAACACATGTATCTACATCATAAAAAGATGGAGGTTGAATGACATCAGTACTTTTGAATGTAAGAGTATGTAATATACATGAGGAAAATAACTGAATGAAAGGACTGCAATAGGTAACAATATACTCAATTTGAATGTAAAAAAATAAAGGAGTTAAATCATTTAAAGCTTTACAAAATACTTTCTCATTTATGAACTCAACATAATAAGTGATAAAGAAAAATACACTGTAATCCTAATGGGACATTCTCGAACCGACAACCATCACTATGAGCTACGTGATGATACAATGCCTTGTCCATGCTGCCAGAACTTTCCTATATCGTGTCGGGATATAAAGACTATCAACTAAGTGGATCCACTAAGCAATAAAGATTCATCTAAAAACTATGATCATGTGCCCATGTTGGAAAGACATGGTTTATGGGGACGGTGAGTTGTCTCAACTCCCATATCAGTGCTCAATACTACTCTCTATAATATATACTCTAACTCAAACGTATAACACATACTATTTCTCTAGTTTGAGATAATTTCTCAACATATCCTCTTAAAACAGGTAACTGCTCTAAAAAAATTCATAAACCTATTGCTCATTTGGAAAACATGGTTTCTCTTTGCTCAATGTAAAAATACATTCTAGGTTGAGATAAGAGTATGAAATGCACCCTAGACGTGTTTGACACTCGAGAATCATTGTTGGTCCCAAAGCGAACCTCTTTGCCTAGTTGACTACCTAGTGGAAAACTTACTCAAGCCATAATAGGCTTAAAATAGAAATCGATCTCAATGTAAAATTCAATAAGAAAGTCTTGAAGTACTCATTGAAATAATAATAATAATTTGCGAAACATATTTAAAGGAAGAATGTATTGACAGACTCCTCGAATATATCTATCTATGAAGCATGTATTGTATAAGATATGTGTCGGGACAAGACCCACAACGCCTCCAAACAATAGGACTGAAAGGAAATTTGAAGTCCTCCGAAACGCAAGGAGACTCACCAAAACTGTCTGCACTGTAGAGTGATCTCAACAGAGTGCCAATTGATGATCCTAAACACATATATCTACATCATAAAAAGATGGAGGTTGAATGACGTCAGTACATCTGAATGTAAGAGTATGTAATATAAATGAGGAAAATAACTGTATGAAAGGACTACAATATATTAAAATATACTCAATTTGAATGTAAATAAATAAAAGAGTTAAATAATTTAAAGCTTTACAAAATACTTTTTCATTTCTGAACTCAACATAATAAGTGATATAGAAAAATACATTGTAATCCTATTGGGACATTCTCTAATCGGCAACCATCACTATGAGCTACGTGATGATACAATGTCTTGTCCATGCTGCTAGAACTGTCCTATATCATACCGGGATATAAAGTCTCTCAACTAAGTGGATCCACTAGGCATTAATGATTCATCAAAAAAGTATTTTCATGTGCCCATGTTGGAAAGACATGGTTTATGGGGACGGTGAGTTGTCTGAACTCCCATATCAGTGTTCAATACTACTCTCAATATTATTTACTCTTACTCAAACGTATAAAACATACTCTTTCTCTAGTTTGAAATAATTTCTCACAATAATTTCTAAAAGAGGTAACTTCTCTAAAAAAAATCATAAATTTATTGCTCATTTAGAAAACAAGGTTTCTCTTTGCTCAATGTAAAAATACATTCTAGGTTGAGATAATTACTCAAAAGGGGCCTCTTTAAGGGGTAACTGCTCTATACTCAATCTTTCTGAAAACTCCTTTTACTTTTCTCAAAATAATATTTTCTTTCTTCATGTGAAAATGAAGCATTTCAGAAATACTTAGTTCTCTTATACTCTTGCTTAATTCTTGGTTATGCTCTTTCTCAAACTCCTCTTTACTTTCTCAAGATTCAGTTTAAACAACTACGTTTTGTTTTAAAGATTGTCAATAAGAAGTCAATGAATACTCAGAAAATTTTGTTCATGCTAAATAAATAGACATGAACAATCAACCCAAGAATCTCAATGCAAGATATAGCAACTCAATAATAGGAAATGGAATTCAATAATCAGTAACTGAAGAACTCAGAAATCAATATCAACTTATCTGAAGAATACTCAAATCTAAGGCTAGAACCTTAGATTACTCTTTTAAAGATTTCAAAAGTAGATGTAGGGCGTGAGGAAGAACTTGTCCAATACTATGATAGCCTTACATACTTTGAAGAACAAATCTCCTGAAGAGGTTTGAAGAAAAACTTGATTGAAAGACTTGAAACCCTAGCTTTTGTCTTTCTTGCAAATTTCTTGGAGATGAAGGGTGGAGAAGAACCTTGGATTTAAAACCTTAGGATTCTTAAAGAGAATCTTGAACTTGGGGCCTTTAGGTCTTGAGAGATTAAAGAACTCCCTTTCTTTGAGTTCTTGATCTTTCGAAGAATGTGAATTGGGGATTTTGACAGTTGTTATACGTATAATGATGTTATAAGGTTGTAATATGGACTTAGGGTAGTTGATTTAGGGTAAAAGATCAATAATATCCTTCTAGAAACTTAAAAAATCATAAAAATCAACGAAAACAACCTTTTAATTAATCTCGTCGTCCAAATTGGCGATCCGGATATCTCCTCTCCAGAAATACTCAGCAGATTGCCTATTGGGACTTTAAATTGCCCAAATGGATAGAAGCTTAAGGTTTTTCACTACTACAAAATGGGGCATTGGCGGCAATTGTTTAGCGGCAATTAATGAATTGCCGTTAATTAATTCTTTAAGCTGAAATATTAGTGGCATATGAACAATGGCCAGTAAAAAGTATTATTTTAGTGACTATTAAAATAATTAGCCAGTAAAAGGTATTTTTTTAGTGGCAATTAAAATAATTAGTTAGTAAAAGATACTAATAAAAATAGCTTTCTTTATTTTTTAGGTTTCCCTCCAATTTTATTCCCTCCCATTCTAATAAGAGAAATTAAAAACAAAACCCTATTCCCTTTGCTTCCTCGATAATTCTCGTCTCTCAAACAACTCAACGCGTTTGCTCCAGGAGAAACTATTCAGGTAAGCCTTCAAATTCTCCACCTTCACAATTCAATTCATGTTCTTACTGAAACGACCCATCATCACAAAGAGACTGCTGCGATTGGGTTATACTTTTCGATCAAGTCTGTTTACTTATTGAACAAGAACTGATTTTTCAAATCTTTTGAAGTTTGAAGGTTTGTTAATTGTTTTTTTTTTCTTATTTTATGTTTTTTGGAAGGTTTTACAATAGTTATCTTGCCCTTCACTTTTCGTCGGACAAAATCCTACTGCCAAGTACTAAAATTAGTTGAGGAAATTTTTTAAAAGTAAGTTTTCTGTATTTTGTAACTCTGTTTTGTGATTTATGTGTTCTATTAATTTGATGGGCAACTGATTGAATTGATTACTCTATTTGTAAGGTTGATTTTATTATATTTAACTATTCGTGATTATTCGAACGTTTTCGATTGTATCGGATGAATATCTATATTTTTACTTGAGTTGATAAATTATGTTATCGAATATCTCTGATAGTTACTTGTTTAGCTAACACTTGAGCAGTGTTCTTAAGCGAGTGTTTTGTCTATTAAAGCGAGAAACTAAGCTAACCTATAGGACTAATTTCTCTTTTATGCTCTGTTTCTTCATAAGCTAAACTATAACAAGTTTTGGCCAACTCTTGAGTAGTGATCGTAAAAGCTAGTGTTTGTCACTTCAAGCGAGAAGCTAAGCTAACCGTTAGCACTAAGTTATGTGTTATGCTCTTTTTTTTTCATATTCTGAAATTTTCCTTTTGTTTTATAATGTTTTCAGCATCTGTCTCTGTTTGTCACTGCTCTATATAACTTTTTTCTGTTTCTCGCTCTCCAATGTACTATTCTTGAGAAAGTCGTGTTAGGTGTTTTCGACAAGTTTTGATGTTAATTTGAACTAAACCATCAAGTTGAGTGAGTAAATACCATTCTGGTTATGTTGTGCTAAATCCAAAATTGATGGTGTGTTATTTTTACTTTGGTTTATCATTTTTCTTTATACTCATTTACTCATGAATTCCTCAGATTGTTTATTGTTTTTTGAATTGCATTTTGTAGTTTTTTTTTATCACAAATGACCTGTAGAAAGCACGTTGTTTTATAGTTTTGATATAAGAAACAGTTAATCTAGCTTACTTACTTTTTGTAGTTGTTAGATTACTTTTTTGTGTGTGTTTTGATATTAAATATGGAAGAAACTATAAATATGTAAAGCTATAACGACAGTTAAGTTCACGTTCTCTATATAACCGATCCATTCTGTTTCATTTAGACCTGTTCCATCTGAATATTCATTAGTTTGGGTTCTCATTCTTTGGTAACTTAATTCAATATCGGATTAAAATTGGTTAGTTTAACATATCTTGAGGGTCAGTCAATTTCCTATTATGCTTTAAGTGTTTTAACTCTTTTGATGAAGTATTGGCCCTGCTGTCTGTTAGTAGGCATATTCATTCTATGGAGCTGCAAAGAATAGAGTACTAAATCCCACCATCAAGATATCATGCTTCATCGGTGTCACATTTTTTGTGTCAGTTTCCAAAGAATTGAATCTCGAATTGAACCCCTGTTTTCCTACTGCTTTGGAGAATTTGTCACCATAATTTGTTGTCTCTCAGTAGTTGCTGATTTTCTTATTTCTTCATGATGAAAAAAAATCACTATTGCTCTGTTGTTAGAAACTGCAAAACTTTGAAAGCTTTTAAGCACTTAAATCTCTTTTGTTTTTCAGCTTACCAAGTCTCCCAGTTATAACCATGTGCTTTTCTGCATCATGCTTCTCACTTTGGTCAAGCGAGCACTTATCCCTTTCTTCATTTCTCACTTTGAATAACACTGCTCTAGAGGAGGTTTCGTTCTGTCATTTTTAAGTGTTTGGATAGTTCTGGTAGTAATTTGAATAAAATGATCAAGTTGACTGAGTTAATACCATTTCGATGACGTTGTGCTACTCTAGAACTGAGTTTTTATCAATTAGCTTGTTCACTTAAATTGTGAGTTGAATAAAATTGTTTCATCGTCATGCTAACAATATTTTATTTTCATCGTCAACCTAATATTATTCAGATAAATCAGAAGCTCTATATACCTAAACTGTCAAAAGCTAAAATCTGTAAATTTAAGATACAACATCAGATTTAGTTGTTGTAACTTCTCTATATAAGAATGTCATTAGAATCAGATCTTTGCTTGATAGTTTGAATTATTGAAATGACATCTTTGAGTTCTATAATTTCATACAAATTAATAAATTTCACCTTTTTTTACTAACGCATCTTTAGTTTTTATAGTAATTGCTGAAAAAAAAGAATATCTTGAACTTTATGGAAGGTCCGAGTAATAAAAAGTGGATGTATTGTGATAGAGTTAGTAAAGAATACTTGGATGGAGTAAATCACTTTTTAAATCATGCCTTTTCTCAAAAACAAAATGGAGACAAAATTGCATGTCCCTGTACAGAATGTGTGCTTTTCCATCAAGTAAATCGGGCCACATCATATGACCATCTTGTGGTTAATGGAATTTTTTCATCTTATGATACATGGTTTTATCACGGGGAGTCTTTAAAAAAATCAAACAATACTCAAGTAACTAATTGTTGCCAGTCAACTGTAAGGGGCGATGATATGACCGGAATTATACATGATGCCTTTGGAGGATGTACACAACTTATGGATAGTGATGTCAATGAAAGGAGCGAGGTGGAGCCAAACCTAACATAAAATAGTGCTTGTACATCTGGAAATCAAACTCATCAAGAGATGGATAAGTTTGAACAACTCATGAAGGAGGCAAATGAAGAACTTTATCTTGGATGTAAGAAGTTTAGCAAATTGTCCTTTTTGCTACATATCTATCGTACTAAATGCATGTTCAAATGGTCAAATGAATCTTTTGATTCTTTGCTTGGACTATTAAAGGATGTGCTGCCAGAAGGGAAAAAATTACCTCCTTCTTTCTATGAGACCAAAAAGATAGTCGAAGGTTTGGGCTTAAAGTATGAAAAAATTCACTCTTGTCCCAATGATTGCATGCTTTTCAGAAAAGAGTTTGCCAGTAAGGATGTCAATGAATGCAAAATTTGTGGAGCTTATAGATGGAAAAATAATGCAAAGAAAATTCCAGCCAAGGTCCTAAGGTATTTTCCTTTAAAACCAAGACTACAAAGATTATTTATGTCTTCAAAAACTTCAAAAGAAATGCGATGGCATCATGAAGAGTGCAACAAAGACGGTGTTCTACGACATCCTGCTGATTCTGAAGCTTGGAAAAGTTTTGATAACAAGTATTCTGAATTTGCTGGAGATCCTCGTAATGTCCATTAGGGATTAGCTTCTGATGGGTTTAATCCATTTGGCACAATGCGAACTGTTCATAGTACTTGGCTAGTAATTTTAATGCCATATAATCTTCCACCGTGGACGTGCATGAAAGAAGAGTTCTTTATTTTGTCCTTACTTATTCCTGGACCAAAATCACCTGGCAATAATATTGATGTCTTTTTGCAACCGTTAATAGAAGAGTTAAATGAATTGTGGAGTGTTGGGGTAGAAACATATGATGTTTCTACAAAGGAGACATTTCAAATGAGAGCAGCTCTTATGTGGACTATAAATGATTTTCCAGCGTATGGTACTCTTTCTGGATAGAGCACTTATGGTCGATTTGCATGCCCTTCATGCAATATAAACACTCACTTTAAAAGGCTCAACCATGGAAGGAAATTTCGTTTCATGGGGCATCAACGTTTCTTGAAGTCTGGCCACAAGTATCAAAATGATGCAAAATCATTTGATGGTACTAAAGAAACAAGACCTGCACCTTGTGCCATATCTGGGTCACAAGTGTTGGATCAAGTTAAAGATATAAAGTTTACTCTAGGACAATCAAGTGAAGAGGTAAGTGAGGTGCTAAAAAATACATGGAAAAAGAAGAGCATATTTTTCGATCTTCCTTATTGGGAGTATAACTTGGTGCGCCATAATCTTGATGTAATGCACATAGAAAAAATGTTTGTGATAACATAATTTATACACTGCTGGGTCTTGATAAATAGTCAAAAGACAATATAGAAGCACGATTGGACTTAAAGGAGATGAAAATAAGACCAAGCTTATGGCCTCAGTATCGAGCTAGTGGGAGGGCATATCTTCCTCCTACTTATTTCACAATGTCTTCTAAAGAAAAAGAGATGTTTTATGAATTATTAGAAAATGCCAAGTTTCCACATGGCTATGCGTCTAATAGCTCACGTTGCATTCGCAAACGAAAGATATATGGGTTAAAAACTCATGATTGCCATGTTATAATGCAAGAACTTGTTCCTCTTGCCTTGCGGAAATCTAGAGATAAAAGAGTCAAATCTGTTTTAATTGAACTATGCACATTCTTTCGTGTTTTGTGTAGCAAAGTCCTAAAGGTAGAAGAGTTAAAATTACTTGAAGAAAAAATTCCAGAAACATTATCTACTATGGAGAAAATCTCCCCCCCCCCCCCCTCCAGGATTCTTTACTATTATGGTACACTTAGTTACTCATTTGGCAACTGAGGCTAAACTTGCGGGTCCAGTACATTATCGCTGGATGTATCCAATTGAGAGGTATGTAGAATATCACTAAATCATTATTATATATATCTTTATGTTTTAAATATTATAATATTAAGCTAATAACTTTAATTTATTCCATAGATACTTGGGTACTTTAAAATCATATGTCCGTAATCATGCATGTCCAGAAGGTTCAATAGCAGAAGCATACATAGCAAATAAATGTTTGGAATTTTGCTCACGATATTTAGAGGGTGTAGATTCAAGATCTTATTATTCACTAAAATGTGATGATGAGATTGAGATGAGACTAGTAAAGAAGAATGTATTTTTCCTTCTACCGGAGAGCCATATGGTGCAGTAGATGTATATGAAATGGATGAGAAAACACTGTTGCAAGCACATCGGCATGTGCTTTTCAATTGCGAGTCAGAGGTGGTAGAGAATTATAAAAAGTAAGTGTTATTATTATATCTATTGTTGATTAAGTGTATATTACTTCATTTGATAACAATATTGATACATTTGAACTACATGAATAGAGAACATATTGCTGAAATAAAGAGATTACATCGCAAGAGTCGTTTGACACAACATCAACTTGACCGTATGCATTTCGATACATTTAGTGAGTGGTTCAAAGAGAAAGTAAGTAGTAGGACTAAGTTATTGGTTGCCTTAATTATTGTATTCATCCTTATATCGAAATTTATAGTTATATCATTCTATTTGGTTAGGTAAAAGAGTTAGAAGCCACATCTGACATCTTAAAGAATGTTATAGTTCTTGCAAGAGGGCCGAGTTACATTGCAAAAAGATTCAATGCCTATGATGTAAATAATGGATAACGATTTCGAAGAAAACAAAGTGAAGAGCACCTAGAGACACAAAATAGTGGTGTTATGGTCGTTTCAAAGACTGAAAGTTATGCAAGTTCAAGTGACAATGCTCCGAAGTCTTCAAATATCACATATTATGGTAGATTGAATGAAATTGTGGAGTTAAACTACTATGAAGAATTTAAGCTTGTCTTATTTAAGTGTGATTGGGTTGATGTAACCAAAGGTAGAGGAATTATGGAAGATGACTTGGGTTTTACAGTTGTGAATTTTTCACGCCTGGTTGATTCTGGTGATCGAGAACGTCATGAGCCCTTTATATTTGCAGAACAAGCTCAACAAGTAATATTTGTGCAAGATCCTCAAGATCGTGAATGGTTTGTTTCCTAGGTTAATTAAACCTCAAGACGTTTTTGATATGGGAGAGGAAAATAATGTGCAGTTTGAGTCATCAATGCAAAGTGATTCCATTGACTTGGCTATCTTAGAAAATTCTCACATTCTTGAGTATGAAAATAATGATTGGGTAAGAAGTGGAGTCAATCGAATAGTAATTGATACAGAAGTTCATACTCAAGCTTCTCTAAATGATGTGAAGCTAATCCCGAGGGAGAAAATGATATTGAAAATGAAAGTGATCCAGAATAATAGGCAGTTATTATAACATATATTTTTTGCTAGTGTTATTAAAGAACCTTTACATACTTGTTATTTTACATTTATAAATTTGAACATTATATCTTTATGGTTTGCTTTCAATCTAAATCATTTTATAGAATATGCTTGTTAGTCAGTTATGAATTTTCCATGTTTGTGTTGGTTGATTAGTAAAGGTTCTGAGTTGCTTTTCTGGGCTTGTTTTTACCTATATTTTGTGGCTTTGTCCCCTAGATTGTGAAGTGAGAATGTGTTCTTGTGAATTGGAAGTTTGTCCATCTCTGGTGCATTGGTATGTGATTTTACAACTTAACATGAGCATGATCCTTTCTCTTGTATTGCCTGTATCTTGTTATTCTGCTACCAGTGCACTTTAATGCATCTATATAGCTACTTAATTTTAGATAAGAAAGTATGCAAACTAGAGGTCGCACCAGATTGAACATTCAACCACAAAATGATGAAGATCTACGACAATATGTTGATAAGTTGATGGATGAACGGAACATCGATCGAGCCCAACCGTATATTGAACAATTGATGAATATTCAGAATCACTCAGATACTCCAGATCATGATGATCAATCTAATGAGTTGAACAATACTGTTGGTGCCACTGGGGAATCAGGTAATACTTCTTAAGTTGTCTACTTCTTATTAGTTTTACAAGCTGGGAACAAATCTATTGTGGTATCATCTAGGATGCATTCCTTCAGAGTCTTTAGTAGTGAGAGGAGTTCATCGATCTCCCAGTATTTTAGCACTTGGTGCCTCAGTAGGAATCAGGGCACCTGGTGCACCCATTAAATCAATAATCAGTCATTACTGCTGAATCATCGCATAATCGTGTCGACAATGGAAGGAGGTTTCCAGAGTCATGCTCAAACTGGGTGCTTTCAGTTCTACCTGAACTATTTCCACAATTCCCCTTTGCTTCATTGTTGTAGAAAACTGGTTCTTCCCTCAAAATCCATGTATTGGCAGTTCATGAGCAGCAATAACTGAACCTGATCCTGTCCTAGTATCAATAGCCCTTACTTCTGATAATTGATTTTTTCCAGCAACAACTCCTAAAACTAGATCTGATTGCAAATACATTTGACTCTCTGGAGAAACACCTAGGAGTTTAGCTTCTGTATTGGCATTCCCATGAGCAGCAGTAACTGAACCTGATCCTATCCAGTTCCATGAGCAGCAGTCCCCAATAGCTTCTGTATTGAAATGAAAGTACCGCCTTCAGTGTACCCCTGCTCCTCATTGGCCTCCAATAATCGAGAATGCCATGTTTGGCTTTGACTATATCCCTCCAGTACCCTTCCTCATTCTGTCCAAACCACCAAAGCCACTTCAAAAGTGAACTTTTATTAAACTAAACAACAACATAAGAATATCAAACTAATAGGTTCATTGCATCAGATAAGTCATTCTAATCCTACATGACAAACAAGTACTATATCAACATAGATAAAAAATAACAAAGATTCACATATGCAATGTCCTTAGTCAAGATGCATCTAATATGTCACATGAGGTAGACAACAGGTAGAATATATTACTTTTGTTTACTATTGTTCTATCGTGATCCCTTTATTTAACAGATTGTACAGAATCTATCAGTTTCTTAACTATACAAGTTTTTCTCATTTGATGTCCTTCAAATCATTTTACTTCTAGGCAATTCGGAGGCAAGAAAGATACGTGGACCTACTTTACTTAAAGATATTTGGAAACTTCCTCTAGGGAAAACAATTGATGTGCCATTTAATAG
Source organism: Solanum stenotomum (assembly GCF_019186545.1). Classification (NCBI taxonomy): domain Eukaryota; kingdom Viridiplantae; phylum Streptophyta; class Magnoliopsida; order Solanales; family Solanaceae; genus Solanum; species Solanum stenotomum. The sequence continues at coordinate 16,967,120 of NC_064286.1, read as the reverse complement.
TCGCAACCAATCTATTGGAAAAGAGGGTCGAAAGCTTGCTAGCTTTCTAGGAATTATTGCAAGAACTCCAGAACTAACACCTCTACACGTAGATGATTGGAGAAATTTTGACAATGAGGAAAAGAAGAAATTGTTGGATTTTGTGAGGGTATGGTGTAGTTGTTATTTTTAAGTACGCAGACTCTATTATACATGATGTTATTTTCTAAATTTTTTCTTTTACTTTTTCAGAAGAAGTTCACTATCCCAAAATGCGGAGAAGACTTTGTCTTAAAGTTGCTAGGAAAGAAATGGAAAGATTACAAATGCCAATTAAAAGGTGACCATATTCCAAAGTATAAGACTAAAGATGCTTTGCTGAAAAATAGACCAAGTCGTATACTGAGAGATCAATGGAGTGGTCTTGTCTCTTATTGGCCTTCCGACAAAGCTAAGGTATCAACAAATCTTGAATACATACTCCTAGTTACTAATCTTCATAGTGTTTAGAGTTTTGTTATGCTCAATTTTTATTTATAAATCATAAGATATCGCTTTATTTTTTCAATGATAGAGACGTACCCAAGCAAATAGAAACAATAGGGCCAAGCAAAACATGCCTCACACGGGAGGATCCAAAAGTATTGCTACATTGATGGATGAGAAGGTAAACCTGTTGAAACTACAAACTATAATATTTTACCCCTTTTTGCCATGTACATATGACATCTATTTTATTATATTAGGCTGAAAATGGTGTAGAGCCTACACGAGCAGAAGTTTTTTTATTAACTCATAAAAAACGCGCGGACGGTAGACCATTGGATGATGATTCTGTCAAAGTAATTGTAAGATTTGTTTTTTCTTTTATTTTCTATATCGGGAAATATTTAGATAAAAAACTTAAAGGCAAATAAATGAATTCAAAACTAGATTTCATAAGTATTCTCTGGCCAGGACATGATAAACGAAAAGATGAGCAATAGTGAGGGACCTACTGACCAACCTCCTCACCGTGTTGCTTGGAAAGGTGATGTGTATTCCCAAGTGTTGGGAAATGAAAGAAGTGGATATGTTCGTGGTTTAGGACTTGGTCCCACTCCTTCTGTTCTATAGGGTAGCAGATCTTCCTTTGGAAATATTGATCAAGAGGATTCATCTAATGAAGTTGTACAACGGCTAGAACATGAGATTACTGAATTAAAGGCGAAACAAAATGAAGAAATGAATCTGATGAAGCAAAATCAGGATAATATGCAATTAGAATTACTTCAAATGAGACAATTGATGCGTAAATATGCTCCTAATGAATGCATGCCTCAAAATATCAATGGCACCTCAAGTGGACAGGTAACTAGATAACATAAGTTTTAGACATTTTTATAAAATTTAATCGTAATAAGAATATCTTTTAACTAATGTGTTAATATTTATCAGGTCCCCGATGTTAATAGTGGCCATGGACAAATACCACAAACAACAAGTATTACTCATCATTATCCTCACCATATGCATCTGTTTAAAAATATTTATATGTATTAGTATAATAATAAGAAAGTAGTTCACGGCAAAAAATGGGCAGAATTTTGTTATTTGAGAGAGATTAGCTATCTTTGTCATCTGTTATCCCTGAATTCTATTATAGTGTACTGATTTTAGTACATAATTATATATTTGTGTACTGTTGTTCCTGAGTATTAGGTTTTCAATAGCTTATTAGGTTTTGTTTTATAGCTGAGTATTAGTTATCTGATTGTTCGAACAATCCTTTATAACCTCATCCCTACTCTCTTTGTACTAGATTATCGGCTAAGCTTTGATGTCATTAAGCTACGTTCTGAACTTTCCAAATGTGGTATATAGTTGCTGTGAACATTGTCCATAAGAAAGCTCGCTATATTTATAACTTCTTGAGTTTCTATCCTCTTTATTGTCCACTAGATGTTGGCTGGGATGCTAGCTTGACCATTTTTCTGCCTCATCATGTCTCCTGGAACATGCTAACATTTCAGCAGTCTTCTTGGGCATTTTCCATATCAGACTTTTTGATAGTCTGCAAGAGTTATTACAATCTGCAGTCTATCATCTTGCTTAGGGGTTTATTGACTGAGAAAATCTGAGATTTTTCCTGATTCACATAAAGACTAACAATTAAGAACTGCTTCAAAGACATAAGGATTCAGCCTCATCTGTCTAACCTGTTCCACTTTAGCATCACAGAAAATCAAAGATAGAAGGAACCAGCCTAAGATGTATAATTTCAGGCTGCTCCTCTCATTGTTCAGCACCCTACAACCCTTCAAATGTCACCTGATTGTAGTGTATTAGAATAAAAAGCATCCACCTTATTCATTTGCTTCCAAACCTTATGTCCTTCAAGATTTTAAAAAGGAAGTCATAGTTAATACAATGAAAAGTCTTTTCAATGTCTAATTGACAGATGTCCTCAATAACATGTTGGTTCATATTGGCTCAAAAAATATTTGAATTAGAGACATTACTGTAAGCGCATGAAGCTAACGAGAATGTTTTCAGCCCTTTTAACATGAGCAACACTAGTTCTAGTTCTCTTGTATGAAATACTAACATGTTATCTGCAAAACACAAATGATTTAAACTGAGGTTCTTATCCAGATTTAGTGAACTTTGGGCATGAACGACATGAAATAGTTTAGTAATCTTGATTCAACATGCCATGCTTTTATAAAGACATGAAAACACTTTGTATTAGAATCTCCACAGGAGATCCAAGTGGCTTTTTGAGATTTTTTGTATGATATGATATAATTCCTATCTCATGATGTTTTTATCAATTAGATTTCATCTTTTGACACATTTATTTTATTATTTCAGGCCATACAATATGATGTTTGGAAATTTTGGGATTGGTCTATATAATGATATTAGTTATTTCGTTCAAATAATATAAGTTTAGTTTTTAAGTTTTGATACTATAGTTTTGATTAATACTTCTTTTTGTTTAGATTTGATGAGATATATTATGTTTATGAATTATAAATATGTTTTTAGTATTTGACAAACCTCGTTTGCTCTAATAGGCTCTCTTTTGTTTACAATATTGTTGAATTTATTAGTTATTAACTTCCAAGTAGAATTGTGAATTCGATAATTTTATGACTGGATGTAGTCATTATTAATGGTGGCTTACCAATCGGTTGTTAAGGTTTTTGACTTTTAGCGTCAAACTAAGTGAATTTACTAGCCATAAAAATTGGATGCTAAATGGGGGAAATTAAGATGTTTTCAAAAGGATATTATAGCCTTTATAATTGCCACCAAACTTTTGTCGTTAAAGATATGAACTTTTAGTGGCAATATTATTGAATTTACCAGCTACAAAAATAGACACTACATGAGCATGATTAGTTGTTTCAGATTTGATTTAACAACTATTTTAATTGCCGCTATAACTAATGAATTTAGCGGCAATTTGGTTGGATTTGCCGTCTACAAAAATGGACACTACACAAGCATAACTAACTTTTTTGGATAGGATTTTACCAACCATCTAAATTGCCGCAGCAAATAGCCGCTAGAACAAATGTGTTTTAGCGGCAATTTAGTTGAGTTTACCGGCTATAAAAATGGACGCTACATAAGCATAACCAACCGCTTTGGATTGGATTTGTCAGCCTTTTAAATTGCCTCAATCAATTGCCGCAAAATCGTCTTAGTTTTAGCGGCAAATGATCTTGGCTTTACCAGCTCTTGTCCTAATTGCCGCAATAGCCTTTGCTGACCCCTGATACAACGGCCAAAGAGCATTGGCTGGTAATGGCTATAGCGGCCACAGTTATGGCTGCGAAAACCATTTTTAATGGCCACTAAATCCCCCTTTTGTTGTAGTGTTTGGGACTATTTGACTAGTTTATTTGGCCATTCGCCAACTCCTTCGGCGGATCACCAATTGAGCAGGTGAGTTTGCCCAATTTCCTAGCATAGGTATATTCTAGTAAAACAATTATAACTTTTTACTCCAAACACATAATAAGACAAACTTGGGTGCATTGGAATGAAAACTCATAGACCTTTAATTTTGCAGGTCGTAAGCCACCTAATTAAGTATATTCTGAGAGATATCGATTTTTTAATTTGATCTTTATTTGAACTCACGAAAACTTAGCCAATAGGAATGTTATGAACTTGGTTTGGTTTTTGAGGTCCCTTATGACCCTTGATCACTTTAGATACTCTTCATACACTATGTAAGGATTTTATAACACATGATAAAGTAGAAAATAACCTGCTTCAATCTCATATACTTATGACGAACAATTCAAATTTTAAGAGTAGAGTTGTGAGGTGCTACGAAATGATTCGGGTCTTAGCTTAGAAATTTTTGGGGTGTTACAATATCTCCATCTTGGGATCATTCGTCCTCAAATGATGGCTGAAATGAGCATGGAAAGGGAAAACATTTACTCTTAGTATCTTTCTAACTTTTGAAATTTCCTACTAACATAGGCAGAACTATTTCATACTAAGAGTTTGGAATTTTTTACATCACATAAGTAACAAACTATATGGGTTTGAATATAGTCACACTCTATCTCAAGTTATTTAGCATGAAACAAGGGTATCTGGGCACGAAGTAAGAATATTACTACTATGCCTTAAGCAGTACAATTGCTAGCTTTCAAGCCTAGAAAAACCTCTAAACCATGCTCTCATTTATGAATACCGCACCTCATTAGCTGCAACTCATCTCCTACAAGAGCTTATGAGTACTCTTACCAAGGTCTAAGTTGAACTGGCTGCTCTTACTATGTTTAAGCCTAACTCTAAATGACAAGGTGCTAAACATAAGATTCTTATACTAATCTAAACCACATGATTTAGGTTTTAAACATCTGTAGAGAATCTCATCCCAAGAATACTACTCTTTACCACCGCATTCAACCAACCTCGATCCCTAATCAAGAACCACCTAATACATTATGCATTCATCCACTTGTTATCAACATCTCATTCAGACATAGAGCTATAACTCATCCTTGGACTCCTACTAACTAATATTTCTAAGAATTTCTCATTCTCTCGTCATCTCTACAATATGAAATTTCAGGCATTACTACCATGAATTGACTAACTACTCTCATCTAACTATTACTCATAGTAAAACTTCATCTCATCCTTCCTCCACCGTTATAACATTAGATGGAATAAGCATACCATCACTGCCAACATAAGAAACATTAACCTTCTTCTTCTATCACTACTTAACTACTATCATCAACATCACTCTCTAACTATAAACGATCACCGAAATAGCTTTAGGGCGAAAGATCATAAACACGATTCATTTGAAAATTCTAATATAAGAATATGGATGACATAACATTAAGTTGCTAGCTATTGAGAATAATTTTTTAATTCATAAGATTGAGCATACTATGAGAAATGAGTGCTTATATGAATCATATCAAGAGGCTGATATGCATAAATTTATGGAGTAAGATTGAGATCAATAAGCTAAAGACTTTGCCCCTCATTTTGGGGATTGAGCATAAATGTGAATCTGTCTGAAGTGTATTGGCATAAGTCATGAACACAATTCTTATATTGGGGACATCAATAAGAATTAGTAACAACTAAATTTTGAGAAATACACTAGAGTGTGAATGGATTGATATAACACAATAACTCTATATGAACACATCATTATATGAGTCTCCACACTTGACTTGGTTTCTCATCTTATCATCTCCCCCAAAGGTTGAAGCTGACACATTAAAGTGATAGATCATTCCATCATCTCTATACTAGTCTAGATTAATTTACTCTAATACTCAGGAAAAGCTAATATCATGGCTACAGACTCTCCATATGTAGGTACTAAGATTTCTTCAGAGGCCTCTTTCTTAGATGATTCTCTTAACCTCTTCTCAATAGCTTATAAAGTCACTTGGTCTAACTCTTAATAGTGTCATGTGTCCTTCTTAGTTTGTTAATGCCACCTTTCTATGTTCACATCTACCCAACTAGAGGAAACTCGAACTATATTTAAGAGTCTTGTTATTTTCTATATATGATCTCTTCGACCAACCTTTAAAGGGCAATAAATAATTCTCACATCAGCCTGCTCCACACCGACAACTTGATAAAACTATCTAAGCAGTCATGAAAGAACAAACCATAAACTTAATTGGAACCTCGTCTGACCCCATGCGATCTTAGGTACACCTCTTGATGATGTTGTTAATCTAATGACGTAGCCACACTTCATTGCTCTCAGCTAAGGGTCATAATACCACAATTGTTAATTTAATTCCTCATCTACTTTATGTCTAACCTGCCAGATCAAATCTCAGGAACGACGGACCATAGTCCACACCGTGGCCCAACACTTAAAGAAAAATCTGTGTGCTTTTGGCCCTCGGACCTAACCTACGGTCCGTAGAATGTCCTACGGTCCGTAGACGGGGTCTCGTTGGTCACTTGTGTGCTAGATTTTATACGGTTTAATATCTTTCATTCCTTTTCTTTCAATAATTACAAATAACCTAGGCCTACACCTGCATTCCAACAAGTAAGTTGGTAGTTAATCACCTTAGGGTTCCAATTTCACAGAATTTTACAGAGTATCACAACTAAACCTATGAACCCTAAGTCAAAACTTCCAATTCTGCCTATTAACTGGAATTATTCGGTTTTATTTAACTTCACACTCATATACCATCAAACCAAGGGTGTTTCTATCATACAATTTCACATCCAAACACAAAATTAATAATTGAAGGTCAAGTTCTAACTTCATGATTTCATGATACAAAGAATGAATAGTGAATTCAAAGTCAGGGTGAAGTCGTTTACCTTACAAGTAATCGAAGTGGGTGAGTGTGATGATGCAATAGACTCCTTATACCTTTTCTACCCCTTTGACACTGAACCCGGACTGTAGAATCATTAGGGAATAAAGAAGATTGATTTGGGAGAGAAAATGGTGATTTGGGATTTGGTGAAGTGAATAGGGTCTTGATCTGTGGGATATTGTGATTAAATGGGAGTGATTGTGGGAGAGAAAAAGTTTAAACACGGTTGAGAGGGATATTTGGACGTGGGGAATTGTTTTAAAAATAAAGGGTTTTTATTTAGAAGGGGTCAGGGTCGGGTCAGGCAAACCCTAGTTTTTGGACCCACGAGACCTCGTCTACGGTCTATGGGTTGACCTACGGACTGTGGGTAGGGTTCGTAGTTCACTTTGACACTTAGAATATTTTGAGGACTTACCTGGGATCTACGAACGCTATCCACAGTCTATGGATTAACCAACGGACAATTAATGGGGTCCATAGACCACTGCACAACTGTTTTTCTGCAGATTTTGCCTTTCGTCCCCTCCACACGTAGCAACCATTAGAACTTTCTTTTTACATTTTCTAGAGACTTTTTAGATATGGACCCTATTCTATATCTAGCCAATACTAATATAAAAATAAAACACCTATCTAAAGAGTTTTCAAAAATTGAAATAAAAAAAGAAAACTCCTATATTGAAAAGAAAAATCTATAGTTGGCCAGATTGTACATCTTTGGTTGCCTCCTAAGCAGCGCTTGATTTATCGTCGCGACACGACACAGGCCCCTTGATTACTCAGACTTCATCAAGATAATAGGCCTCAATCATTTCTTGATTCTCTCCTTGTTCTTGAGCTCGACCCGCTCCATCTGGGAATACTTGAGTGACTTTGAATAACCCGGTCCACTTGGACTTGAGCTTGTCAGGAAACAAGCGCAACCTTGAGTTGAATAGAAGCACCAAATCACCCACATCAAATTCACGCTTTTCAAACTTTTGATCATGATGCTTCTTCATTTTTTCCTTGTACAAGGCTGAACTTTCATAACTTTTAGGCGAAACTCATCAAACTCATTCATGTCACTCACTATTTGACTCAATGCAGCGCCCCAATCCAAATTCAACTTCTTTGGCGCCTACATGGCCTTATGCTCTAGCTCTACCAGGAAATGGCATGAATTCCCATATACAAGTTGGTAGGGAGGCATACCTATGGGAATCTTGAATGCGGTGCGATAGGCCCATAGAGCATCATCAAGACTTTTTGACAAATACGATCTTTTGGCATTCACAGTCTTTGCAAGGATTTGCTTTATCTCTCTGTTAGACACTTCAACTTTTTCACTAGACTGCGGATGGTAAGGAGTAGTTACATTGTGACGAACTCCAAAATTCTCTAGAACTGCCTTGAACAATTTATGTCACAACCCAAGGGTACCCCCTAGACGTAATATGGCACATAACACCCCTAAAGACACTATTTAAGCCACTTAGCATATCATCATCACATAAGTAAAGAACAATGAAGAGTAGAAATACATTTTTCATGTCTATACGAATCTTTCATAAAAATAAAGTGGAAGTCTAGACATAGTCTCATTTAGCCATCTATTACAATCAAAGTTTCAAAAATAGGGTCACAACCCTTAAGATAGAAAATCCAAAAGTGTAATACAATGAAAGAAATGAAACATCAATAAGCACTTATCTTCGGATCTATAAGGACATACCACAAGCTTTGAACAATAGTCTATCCAAACTTCGAACTAGAAGGAATCATCTGAAGTGCCAGAACCTACACTTTGTAGAAAAATGTAGAAGAAATATGGGTTACTACAAAAATGACTAAGTATGGTAGCTATGCACGAAAACCTTTAAACATGCTAAAAAGGGACCTTTTAGTTGAAAACTATGCACTTTATCAAGTTTAGAGTTCATCATGAAAATTAGTGCAAAAGCATAGAACATAAGCATATTCAACATTGTGATCATCATATCATAATGGAAACAAACCATAAGTACCATCAAAGCATCCTTGTGCAATGTAGCAACAAGATCTTATACTCCTATCCACACTAAGGAAAATTTTTTAAGTTACTATAGTCCATAACTCCAACTCTAGTTCATACTATCATAGATGGATTAGCTTTAACCGACATACAACAAGAGAGCTTATTCATGGAATCTGGTGTCTACCCCATAGCGAAAAGGGTGTCTTGTGTCCTACTTGCCTAAGGTAGAACTCAACTATTAGATTAGGTGGATCCACTAGCTAAAGACCTATGTGGGCACATAGTTATGGGATAAGGGGATTGCTACTAGAAAACCCGACCTCTACTAACGCGAGGGCTTCCATCCCAAGAGATTGTACCTAGAAACCTGGCCGCTACTATCGTGAGGGCTTCCATATCATATCACTATCCAGTTGGTTCTAAGTATCATTTCCACTTGAGTTTATACTAAGTTTTGACTTAAATTACTACTTATGGAAGGGTGTCCTGACACTCAATCCAACAAACTCATGGTAAAGCTTCTAGATTCAATAGGGGAGACTAGTCATCAACACTTCGAATCATTATATGTGACGAACCTTTCACATTGTATGATATTCATACCTAATTGTGCAACAAAGGGTAATCATCCAATCAACACAACAATTAGATTATAATATAAGCACTTTATTCTCAAAGCAATCCAGTTGCATACACACAAGTCTCATTCATATAGCTAGTTCTCATGTTATGCCCTCTAAGGGATATAGATCACATGTAACCAATCAATTCTAGAATCACTACATTATATATAGATGGTAACATGAATCAAATAACTAAACTACTAAAAGTACTATTTCATAGTAACTACAATTCACCGAATTCACAAGTCATAAATTAGGGTTAGGGGACATTCATGGATTCACGGAAAATTTCATTATAAAACCACCAAAAAACAGTAATTCAATCATAATAAAAGATAATTAAATCATTTAAGACAATTTTAAGAAGAATCCATGGCATAGATTGAAAACTCTAGGTTTTGGAGACTTTTCTACTTTGAAATTAAGATATTTAGGGCTTCATGGATGAAAAGCTAACCATGAATCAAAACCACCATACCTTAGATGAAGATTCTTCACAAATTTGAGTGGAAAATATGAGTTCTTGAGCCCTAGACCTTGACTTCTTCTTCTTCTTCTTCAATGGAGGTTTTAGAGAGAGAAATTTTGGGAGAGGGTTTGATTTGGTTTTGGGAATTTATGAATATGCTTTTAGATGCGTTATTTTAGGTGGGAAAAATACTTATATAGTCCTTTAAAATAAGCTTAAAATGACACCACATAATAATTATTTAATAGGGAAATTATCACGGAAACCCTAGACTTAACTGCCGAAGGGCAGTTTCAAGGGTGATCCACGGTTGGGGACCCACGAACCGTGGGTGGGACCACGACCCGTGCTAGTCAATTCTAGTTTCCTTGAGAGACTATATTTTTGGTGTCTCGACCTACGGAGGCAGGCCACATGGCATGGACCAATCCACGAAGTGTGGGTCCAGCCCGTGACTACTGCCTTAGGCAGATTCCTCAAGTGCTTCACCCAGGCTGCCCTCCTACGGGGTGTGGGTTCATCCACGTGGTGTGGAACCCTTTCGTGGGTCACTGTTTGGCAGCCCTAAGGTTCTTTTTCCCCAAGGACTTAAGGTTGGTTCTTGGGGTATATAACACGAAACTATGAATTTTTAAGGTATCGTTAAGGCTCTACTTCTAACGTCAAGCTTTAACTTAGCCTACTGATTTTATGTTAGTCACTAGTTTAGTCTCTAACTTTCCCGAATGTTACAATTTATTACAAAAGTGGGAACCTCCATCTCTAATAATCGCCCTAGGTGTGTCCCAAATTTGTAGAGGAAACTCTTTTTGAAGAATGCGGTGACACTCTTACCCTCATAGTTTGAAAGCGCAATCGCTTCCACCCATTTTGAAACATAGTCAATTGCACCAAGAATATACTTCATCCCATATGAACTCACAAATAGACCCATGGAGTTAAGGCACCATACATCAAATAACTCAATCACCAATATTGGATTCATATGTAGCTCTTGCCTCTTTGAAATTTCTCCTTCTCTTTGGCAACGGTCAGAAGACTTGGTGAAATCATGAGGATCTTGGTGGAGGTAGGCCAATAATACCCACACTACAGGATTTTATGAGCAGTCCGAATACCACTATGATGCCCACCAACATGCGATGAATGACACACCTCTAGTATACTCATCATCTCGACCTCGGGCACACAACAACGAATAATCCCATCAGCACAAATATGAAATAAGTAAGGCTCATCCCAAAAGAACTTCTTCACATCATGCACAAACGTTTTCCTTTGGTGAAATGACAAATCTGATAGAACCAAATCGCTTGCCAAGTAGTTAGCAAAATTTGCGGACCAAGGGATAAGATCAAAAGAAGCAGCCAATACCAGTTCATCTGGTAATGCATCATTAGTTTCAGCCCCATCTCCTAACTTGAGCATAACTTCCTCCTCCAATCTGGACAAATGGTCAGCAACTTGATTCTCCGTCCCCTTTCTATCTTCCACCTCCAAATCAAACTCTTGCAGCAGCAATACCCATCTAATAAACTTTGGTTTTGCATCCTTTTTAGCCATTAGATACCTCAATGCAAAATGGTCAATATGCACTATGACCTTAGTACCATGCAAGTAGGATAGAAATTTCTCGAATGCGAGAACCACAGTAAGGATGTTTTGTTCAGTCACCATATAATTCTTTTGACCCACATTCAGAGCTTTGCTGGCATAGTTAATTAGATGAAGAATCTTCTCTCGCCTCTGTCCCAATACCATACCAGGCGCTACTCCACTCGCATCACACATCACTTCAAATGGTTGCCCCCAATCTAGTGAAATAGTGATAGGTGTTGATACAAACCTTTCTTTCAAATCTCCAAATGCTCTCAGACAAGCATCATCAAAATAAAACTTATACTCTTTTACGAACATTTAGCACAATGGGTGTGCAATTTTAGAGGAATCTTTAATAAACCTCTGATAAAAACCCCAAGAAAATTTGTAACACCTTTAACAGAGATAGGTAGTGGATGTTTTTCTATTACCTCAACTTTAGCTTTATCAACCTCAATACCCTTCTCAAAAATCTGATGACCTACAACTATCCCCTCTTTCACCATTAGGTGGCACTTTTCCCAATGGAGCACAAGATTGCACTCTTCACACCATTTTAGTACCTCAGCCAAATGCATCAAACAACAAATCAAATGAGTCACCTACCACAGAGAAATCATCTATAAATACCTCAATAGTGTCCTCCACCATATCAGAAAATATCGACACCATGCAACGCTGGAAGGTCGTTGGAGCATTACACAACCCAAATGACATTCTTTTGAAGGTGAAAGTCCCATAAGGACAAGTGAAGGTGGTCCTCTCTTGGTCTTCCGGTGCTATGGAGATCTGATTTTAGCCCGAATACCCATCAAGAAAGTAATACCTACCCTTACCAGCAAGACGATCCAGCATCTGATCCATGAACAACATCCGAAAGAGATCATTTTCTGTCCAAGCATTCATCCTGCGATACTCCAAGCATACTCTCCAACCAGTCACTAGCCTCATTGGAACAAGATCATTCTTCGCATTAGGAACCACAGAAATCCCACCTTTCTTAGGTACACACTGAACATGACAGACCCAATTACAATCTGCAATAGGGTATGTGACTCCAACATCCAACCATTTGATTTCCATTTTCACGACCTCTTGCATAGGCGGATTTAGTCTCCTTTGGTGTTCAATACTTGGCTTGTTGTCCAGCATGAGTTGGATTTTATGAGAACAAATGCCTGGAGGAATCCCAATAATGTCTGCAATAGTCCATCCAATAGCCCGTTTGAACCTTTTCAATACAGAAACCAATGCCTCTACTTGTACCTCACTTAAATTAGCCGCAATGATTACCGATAAAGTTCCATCTCTCCCCAAGAATACATACCTCAAATGCAATGGTAGATCCTTGAGCTCCAATTTTGGAGCTTTTTCAACATATGGTTTTGCGGGTGGAGAGTCGTGATTCTTCATATCTAGTTCTAACTTATTTGGCTTGGAACGAAATTCGAACCTATAAAGTGCAGCAACTAATTCATCATAGTCTTCAATACCATCACCCTCAAAATTCATAATTACTACTGCCAATGCATCAACACCTAACCTTTCTTCAATAGACACTTCAGAACCTCCCTCCACAATATGATTCACCACTGATACTAACTTGAGATCGCTTTCCTGCTTCATAGACCTACATATATTGAAAGTTACCTCTTAGTTATCAGAACTTCATTTTCCCTCTTTCCAAATCGACCAAGGCACGTCTAGTAGCAAAGAATGGTCTCCATAAGATGATGGGAACCTCAAAATCAATCTCACCATCAAGTATCACAAAATCTGCCAGAAAAATGAACGACTCCACTTTCACAAGGACATCTTGGAGCACACAAATGAGCTTCTTCACAGTTGTATCAGACATGAGTAGTCTCATTGCAGTCGGATTTTGAACCCCTAAACCCAACTTTTTGTAGATAGACAATGGCATCAGATTAATGCTAACACCCAAATCACACAACGCCTTCACAAAATGTAACAACCCAATGGTACAAGGAATAATGAAAGAACCATGGTCCTCTTTCTTTTACACAAGTGACCTACTAACAATAGCACTGCATTGTTACAACCTCTCATCATTCTCAAAATTGACGGCCCTATTTTTGGTCACCAAATCCTACATAAACTTCGCATACCCAAGCATTTTCTTCAAAGCTTCTATCAACGGAACATTGATGGAAAGTTGTTTCAACATAGTAATGAACATGCGGTATTTTCCTTCTTCGGTCTTCTTCATAAATCTCTGTAGGAATGGAGTTGGAGGTTTAGGCATGTGAACAACTTTTTGGGTCACCTTTGTTTCGTTCTCTGTAGCATTCTTAGACTCTCCAATAACCTCAATCTCATCATTATCTCTTTCTGCCACAATTTCAATCTCACACGGCTCAGGGGGATCAATGATCTGTTTACCTCCTCGAGTGGTGACTGACATACAATTCCTATCGTTCTACAGTTTCTGGATGGTGTTACTAGGAAGTGTGCCATGCTGACGTGGGTTCATTGTAGTGGACAACTGATTAAAGTGCTGCTCAAGTTGCTAGATCGACACGACATGGGCATCAACTTTTTTATCGATTCCAGTCAAGCCGTTTCGCATCTCTTTCACATTCTCATCAGTCGCATCGAACCTTTTCATCATCTTCTGCATCATATCCTCAATGCGTGACATACTACCCCCAACTTCTCTATTGCCAGATTCCTAATTTGCAGGTGGAACATAGGGCCCAACTCTCTCATTCATGTTACTATAGTTGTTCTGGTTGTAATTGTTATCACAATTGTAGTTCCCATCCCGGACATAGTTCCCTTCTCGATTGTAGTTTCCATAGTTTCGACCTTGGTTTCCTTGACCGTGGCACCAATTATCCAAGTTGGAACCTTGGGTGTTGGCTCGAAAACCTCCCGCTTTCACTTTCTCTACCCCTCCACTCATATGATTCAATACCAACCCAAGTTATGTCCTTATCTGAGCCATCTCCTCCCCAATGTCATCACTAGATTGATCTAGTGCAGCTTGAATAGTGAATGTGCTTCTTCAAGTATTAGCTTTTCTAGTGCTCCATGCCTTATTATTCGAGGAAATCTTCTCCAAATTTTCAGCGATCTCCTCAAAAGTGCACTCACCATAGGATCCTCCAGCGATAGTATCTAGCATAGCCTTTTCTATTTTCATCCCACCCTTTGTAGAAATAGTCCTTTGATAACTCATAATCTATGTGGTGATTTGGAACACTTCTGATGAACGCAAGTAATCTATCCCAAGAACTGCTCATAGACTCTCCAGGAAGTGCAACAAAATTATTCAACTTTTCCTTGCGGTTAAGCTTCTTAGACAATGGGAAATACATTACCATGAACACTCGATGCAATTTGTCCCATGTATGAATTGAATTATATGGAAGCTCAGCAAACCACACTGCAGCATCACCGGTCAATGATAGAGGGAAGACTCTCAACCCTATGACATCCATATCCAACTCTAGTTGCCACACACAACTCTTAAAGAAACTTCTCAATTTAGCCATGTGACCATGCAGATCTTCCGAAGCTAGCCCATAAAACAACCCTCTCATTGTAAGCATCTGCATCAGACTGCTCGTCACCACAAATGTATGCCCTTGAGGTAGAGGAGGGAGAGCAATAGGTCTATATAATTCATTTGTGTTGAAGTCGACCCCTGTAGTTATCACGCAACCTCGGTTCTGGCGGATTTTGTACCCTAAATGCATCTCTGAGTAGGTTACCACCACGAACCTGAGCATTATCATTACCAAATATAGACGGTTGCAATTCAACTCCATCCTCCTATTCCTCTATGATTGGATTATTATGGACCCCTTGGTTATTATTTTTTCTCAAAGTTTGGCTTAGTTCTGAATCGTATGGGATCAATGGTTTGCCTCGACTCTATGTACTTGGCATACACTAGAGTACAAACCTGTAGAAAACAAAAACAAAAGAAAACATAAAATTAGGAATGTCACGCCCCGAGCTACCCCCGAGACGTGACACGTGACCTAGGACCACAAGTGATCCCAAGCTAACCCTATTGGCATTATCTGAGCATACTATCTTAACATGAATAAAAATAACTGATGCGGAAACTAAAATCATAAATAAAGAAAAGATGGGGAATACCCATATACTATAATTGAGAGAGTTTAATACAAAAGATATTAACGCATACTAGGCTGAAACTAACTATGTCTGAAAGTAAACCTCTAAACTGACTAAAAATGTTGGGACATGCCCCAACTAGATCTAGCAAAACTGAAACTAAAAACTGAAAGCAGTAAGGATATCATGTCTCTGGTCCTCGGAGGATGAGGACTCACCACTACTAATCTGCTGAGCTGAAAATCGGAAAATGATCTAAGTGCAATCTGGATGCCGAGAGTCTGAACCAACATCACAAGAAGAGGTAGAGCAAAAATATGCATCGGTACTGAAAGGTGCCGAGCATGAGGATGGAGTATCGCTGAAATACATATATAACTGACCAAGCAAAAAGCAATGACATATATATGGATATGATAGAATGGCGAAAAATACTAAACAGAACTGATCTGTATGCAATGACCAACTATGACATGCTGCAACTAAATACTAAACATGGTCAATGCAAATGGAGTCTGAGTGATTTGTGGGAGCCACTCCGATAATAAAACCACACGAGCTGAATGTGGAATCCGATGTATACGCCCCATTGAGAGGACCCAATATACCCTGACAAAGGTATAAAGGCATGCTTGTGTGATCACTAATCTGTTTCCCATGGAAGGGACTTACAACCTACTTGGCTAGTAGTTCTGGGACTATTTGGGTACGCTAAACCCCAGTCCAACTCGGTATTATGCTAGTCCCAATGAATTTAGTAGTAAACTGATTATGACTGATTTTCTATAATTGTTTTGGATAGCTCAAAACTAGACATGCAAACTGAACGCAACAATTTAAACTAACATTGATGCATAATACTGAGGCATGTATAACTGATTTCTAATAAAATTTGACCTAACACATGTAATTCAAGACCTAAAGTAATACATAGCTAGGGTTCTAACATTCATACGATAACTTGAAGAAAATGGGACATGATGATTTGGAACATTAAAACATAGCTAAAACGTGACATGCTGTTTGGACGTTAGAACATATAGTTAAAACCGTGATTTCTAAATTGGAACGTTTTTAAAACAATCTCTTCATGAAAATCAGTTGTAACTTTAGAAACTACCAGGTTTCATTCATAATCATTGAAAAACGATTAATAATTGGATCATTCTAACATTTAAAACCCAAAATCAAGAAACGTTCAAGAACCCTAATTTCGTTCATGGCATGGAATCAAGAATCGTCTGAATTCTAGGGATATAACGGGTGAAAGGGACCATTAATGAAATACAACATACCTGGTGAATAAATCTCCACGAAAAACTATCAACTATGATTGGACTTGACTTTTCCGGTGACTTTATAGCGTTTTCTGGCGGCAGCTAGGGTTTAGCTTGGGTTTCGGCCGCCTCTCTCTCTACTCTCTTCTTTTCTTTTGTTTTAGTTAATTAAATGACTTTGGTAAGTTCTATTTAGGTTTCTAGGATTTTAAATGACTAACTAAAACCCTTTTAATTGTGGAATTAAAAGAAGAGTGGGTAAAGACAAAAACACCCTTGACTTAAAAGCTGTCCAAATCTTGATGCGGATTAGGCACCTGCCAGATCTAGAAATTCTGCAAATTTTTCCTTCATGAATCTAGGGTGTCACATTATCTCCCCCTTGGAAACATTCGTCATCGAATGAAGACTAAACTAGCTAAAAATGGAGGGAGAGGGCTGCAATCCCTACCACTAAAAATTGAGACTGAATTTCTAACTGAACTGAGTTCCAAGCACATGCAAATACACTGAAAATGCAAGTACAATTGAAGGAACATGATTCTAAGACTGAGTTGATGCCTGAACGACTGAAAAACTGAAGAGGAACTATTACCTCAAGCTAGAGTAGGATTGGAAAGAAAAAGGTGAGGATACTTGGACTTCATGGCTCCTTCTGCTTCCGAAGTAGCTCCCTCTACGGACTGACTCCTCCACAAAACCTTGACTGAAGTGACTTCCTTGTTTCTCAGTCTTCTAACGTGACGATCAAGAATCTCTATTGATATATCCTCATAAGAAAGGTTATCTTTCACCGCCACTCTCTCTAATGGAACCACGGATGCTGGATCCTCCACACACTTCTTCAAAAGTGAGATGTAGAAGACTGGATGCACTGCTGCTAAATCTGCTGGCAACTCTAACTCGTAAGCCACTTTCCCAATCCTTTCCAAGATCTTGTAAGGGCCTACATATCTAGGACTGAGCTTCCGTTTCTTGCCAAATCTCATCACCCCTTTCATTGGTGATACTTTCAGAAAACCCAATGATCAACTTGGAACTCTAATTCCCTTCTTCTCACATCTGCATCAGACTTCTGGCGACTCTGGCCTGTTTAAGTATATCTTTGATGAGTTGCACTTTCTCCATAGCATAGAGGACTGAATCTTGCCCTATGAAATGCTACTTCACCTACTTCAAACGAGCCAATAGGAGATCTACTTCTACGCCCATACATTGCCTCATAAGGGGCCATCTGAATGCTGGAATGATAGCTATTATTGTAGGCGAACTCTATAGGAGGAAGGTGGTCATCCCAACTACCCTTGAAGCCGATCACACAAGCTCTCAACATGTCCTTTAAGGTCTGAATGGTACGCTCTGCCTGCCCATCTGTCTGCGGATGAAATGTTGTGCTAATGTTGACCTGAGTTCCAAGACCTTTCTTAAATGACTTCTAGAAATGAGAGGTAAACTGAGGACCTCTATCTGAGATAATAGACAAAGGAACTCCATTCAACCTCACAATCTCATTAATGTAAAGCTTGGCATAATCCTTTGCTGAAAATGAAGTCTTAACTGCCAAAAAGCGAGAAGACTTAGTAACTCTATCAACAATCACCCAAATGCAGTCATTCTGTTTGCGAGTATGAGGTAACCCTGTGTTGAAATCCATGTTGATCACTTCCCACTTTCAAGTAGGAGTATCAATCTCTTGAGTCATACCTCCAGGTCTCTGATGTTCTACCTTGACTTGCTGGCAATTGGGGCACTTAGCCACAAAATTTGCTATATCTCTTTTAATACCATTCCACTAGTAGACTTCCTGCAGATCGCGCTACATCATAGTGGCACCTGGATGAATAGAATATCTAGAATTATGGGATTCTGCAAGGATATGTTGTCTTAATTTACCCATATCAGGAACACATAATCGACCCTGATAGCGAAGCACACCATCTTCCCCTTGGGAGAATATCTCCATTGTCTGCTTCTAGACCGAATACTGGATCACTGTCTTGCTTTTCCTTAACTTCTACTACTAAAGAAGATTCTACCCCATTCTTAACTATTACACCACCATCTGATATGCTCATAAGACGAACTCCTAAGCGATCAAGTCTGTGAACATCATTTGCTAATTATTTCTTCTCTTCTTCAACATGTGGTACACTACCCATAGATAGTCTGCTAAGAGTATCTGCTACTACATTTTCCTTACCAGGATGGTAATGCACACTCATTTCATAATACTTGAGGAACTCTAGCTATCTTCTTTGGCGAAGATTCAACTCTTTCTAGGTGAACACATACTGAAGGCTCTTATGGTCTGTGACACATCTACATGAACACCATATAAATAATGTCTTCAAATCTTAAGTGCAAATACCACTGTTACTAGGTCATGGTCATGAGTTAGGTAATTCTTCTCATGCACCTTAAGTTGCCTGGAAGCATAAGCTATGACCTTATCTCGCTGCATCAACACACAACCTAGGTCATGGTCATGAGTTGGGTAATTTTTCTCATGCACCTTAAGTTGCCTGGAAGCATAAGCTATAACCTTATCTCGCTGCATCAACACATAACCTAGGACGACTCTGGATGCATCTCAATAAATCACATACCCATCTGAGTCCTCTAGTAGAGTCAAGACAAGAGCTGTAGTCAACCTAGTTTTTAATTTTGCAAAGCTTTTCTCGCAACCATCTGACTATTGAAACTTGACCATCTTCTGAGTCAACTTAATCTATGGTGAGGCTATGGATGAGAATCCTTCCACAAACCTTCTGTAATAACCTACTAAACTCAAGAAACTTCTGATATCTGTAGTTGAAGTAGGTCTGGGCCATTGTTTCACCGCTTCTATCTTCTAGGAATCTACTCGAATCCCTTCACTAGACACAATATGCCCAAGGAAAGCAACTGCTTGTAACCAAAACTCACACATGTTAAATTTTGCAAATAACTGGTGATCTTTGAGAGTTTGCAGAACCACTCTCAAGTTACTTGCATGTTCTTCCTCACTCCTAGAGTAAATGAGGATATCATCAATAAAGACGATGACAGACAAGTCCAAATACTGCTTGAACACTCTTTTAATCAAATCTATGAAAGTTGTAGGAGCATTGGTTAGTCCAAATGACATGACTACAAATTCATAATGACCATATTGAGTTCTGAAAACTGTCTTCGGAATGTCACTATCTCTGACTTTAAGTTGATGATAACCCGATCTGAGGTCTATCTTTGAGAAATGACCAGCACCCTGAAGTTGGTTAATCAAGTCATCAATCTTTGGAATGGGATACTTATTCTTGATTGTGACCTTGTTTAACTGTCTAGTCAATGCACATTCTGAGAGAACCATCTTTCTTCTTTACGAACAACACTGGTGCACCCTATGGCGAAATACTAGGTTAGATGAAGCCCTTATCTAGAAGGTCTTTCAACTGCTTTTTTAATTCCAGCCATTCTATAATGAGGGATAGAAATAGGCTCGGTATCTGGAAGTAGATCAATTCCAAAGTCGATTTCCCTATCGGGAGAAACTCCGAGAAGATCTTTTGGAAACACTTCTGGACACTCATTAACTACTGGACCTGACTCAAGAGCTAGGGTTTTAGAACTAGAGTCCTTCACCCAAACTAGATGATAGAGATAACCCTTAGAGATCATCTTTCTGGCCTTCAGGTAAGAAATGATTTGACCCCTAGGCGCTAAGCTACTACCCTTCCATTCTAGGATTGGTTTGTCTGGAAACTGAAAGCGAACAATCCTAGTTCTACAGTCGACTGAGGCATAACATGAATGTAACCAAACCATGCCTAGAATGACATCGAAGTCTACCATTTCTAACTCTATAAGATCTGTTGAGGTGATTTTCTGAGAGACTGTGACAGGGCAATATCTGTGTACCCGTCTAACTATAACTGGTTCACCAACTGGAGTAGAGACTGAGAATGGTTCTGAGAGAATTTCTGGACTAACACTGAATTGGACTGCTATGAAAAGAGTTACAAAAGACAAAGTAGCCCCTGGATCTAACAATGCATAAATATCAAGATCAAAGACTCGTAACATACCAGTGACCACATCAGGAGAACCTTCCTGATCCTGTCGAGATAGAAGAGCATAGCGCTTGTTTTGGCGTTGTTCGCCACCTGTACCAAAAGAGTTACCCTGCTAAGTCGGGTGACCTGCTGGTGCTGTTGTAGTGGTAGACTGAGCTCTACCATTTCCTCTCTGACCCCGTCTAGAAAGACAATCCTTCAACCTGTGACCCGACTGACCACACCCAAAGCATCATTCTTTCCCAGCAAGACACTCGTTCAGATGGTTCTTACCATATTTAGGGCAACTAGGGTATGATTTGGTACTTGAAACATCATCCTGAGACTTAGAGCCTGATGCCCTATCCTTCTTATCATTATGGAACCTGGGAGATGGAACATTAGCTGATGAAGGCGCTGAAAATTTTTGTAGCGAGTAATTACCACCACCCGATTTCTGTTGAGAGTAGTCATAGTTGTCTATTCTAGCCTTCTTATTCTCCTTGGCCTGTTCCCTAAGCTTATCACCCTTAACCTACTGAGCATGAGTCATGAGCCTAGAGATGTTCATATCTCCCAACAACATAGCATTTCTGCACTCTGTCTTAACCAAGTCTGACACACCATACAAGAACTTGTTCATTTGTGCCCTAGAATCAGCAACCATGTGAGGAGCATACCTGGAGAGTTGGTTGAACTTGAGCCCATACTCCTGAACAGTCATGTTACTATGCCTCAAATTCATAAACTCTTGGGTCCTTGCCTCTCTCAACTCAATAGGGAAGAACCTGTCCAGAAAAGTCTCACTAAAGTAATCCCAAGTAATAGGAGCTGCATTCGTACCCCTACTATCCTTCCACTGAGTATACCAGATACGAGATCACATCCTTAAGTTGGTAAGAAGCTAGCTCAAACCGATCATTTCTAGTTACCTGCATCAATTCTAAGATCTTCTTAACCTCGTCAATGAAGTTGTGGGGATCTTCTCCAACTTGCGACCCTAAGAATTCTGGAGGGTTCATTCTAACAAAGTCTTTCACCCTAGCAGTGGCTGACCCAACATTACACACCTTGGTCCGGCTACGAGTATATACTTTACTAACCCTTACCTCTACCTCAGATTAGACATCACATTAATCTATGGCTTAGTTTTCACCCTTGCACCAATTGACATTAGACTATTAGATAGCATCCACTAAATCTTTGTTGTTAATTCTTTTCTAATTAACTACCTCCTTGGTTTGGCAAGTAGCAACAAGGAGAATCCTAACGTTGCGCACCGTTAAAATGACTTCTAAGCGAAAGAATTAACAATACATGCATAAACATTATTCAAGAATTACTTAATTATTATTCATACTTTTTTAAAAATTTTCATGGTTCCCACAACCCTAGTTGTGGATTTAGCTACTCATGCTTGAAAAAACACAATTCATGTTTTGATAAAGAGAATTCATGAACTTATGATTCGAGTAGAAGAAATGCGAAATCTCTAATTGAATTTCATAGTCAAAATCTTGTAAAATGAAATCCTGAAATCAAATTACTAAAGTTGCAAGTTAATTCCACAAAATACCAAGAACTAAAAGTGAACAATATTTTCTAACCCCCAAAAATTAGGTTTACATCCCCTATTTGTAGAAAAAAATGTCCTAAACAAAAAGGAAATAAAATAAGGAAATAAACTTCTGAAACGTGGCTTTGATCGAGGACTCGACCTACGGTCTGTGGGTCCGCTCCATTGGTCAACACATAGAACTTTTTCAACAGAGGCTGGAACCTTTAACTGCCAGTTTATCATCAACGGATGTGCAAGACGAAACCGTAGGTTGATCTACGGTCTGTGGTTCATCTTTCGTGGCTCCACACTTATGATTTTCATCAGGTACTAGAACTTCAACTCCCAGTTCATCAATGATGAATGTGCAGGATGGAGCGTGGGTCGACCTACGATCTGTTAGTTGCATCCATGGTTCCACACTTGGTCAGACTTCCCTAATGCTCCATCTACCCTACCCAATGATGGACCGTTGAAGGACCTACAGTCCGTGGATGGTGTCCCTGGGTGGCTCCTTTTGCACAATTTTAGTTGTCATCTAACTCAATCACGTCCAAGCCTATTTCATGCTAACATAACACATAAAAAGTTATTTCTACTACAAACTGGCCCTAAACACACACAACTCTTAAGTGATATGTATCAAAAATACCGTAAACTCACGGTATATCTAAAGACACCCTAGGACACTTCAAGTTTCTGCTCTGATACCAAGTTTTTCACACCCCGAGCCTACACCTTAGATGTGGACGGCACTTGAGAACCATTCCTACTCACCAAGCGAACCTTTGTCCTGGCTGACTTATTAGCGAAAGACTTACTCAATCGAGAATAGGCTTAAAATAGAAATGTAAATCCCAATAAGAATATCTGAAAGTACTCAATGCAATAATAATAATAATTTTTAAAACATAGTTAAATGAAAGAATGTACTAAGATACATCTCGAGACTATTTATCTATGAAGAGTCTAATGTTTAAGATAGAGGTATGGACAATATCCACAATACGTCCAAACAATAGGTCAAATGACATCAATACATTTAAATGTACGAGTATGTAATCTAGCGAGAAGAAATAACAGAATGAAAGGATTGCAATAGGTAACGATATAATCAATCTTAATGTAAAGAAATAAAGGAATTAAATCACTTAAAGCTTTACAAAATACTTTATCCTTTATGAACTCAACATAATAAGTGATATATAAAAATACACATTAACTCTATTAGGACATTTTCTAACCAACAATCATCATGTTCTATGTGATGATAACGTCTTGACCTCGTTGCCCGAGTTTTCCTATATCGTGTCGACATTTAGAACCTCTCAACCAAGTGGATCCACAAAGCAATGAAAATTTATCTTAAAAGTAAGATCATGTACCCATATTGGAAAGACATGGTTTATGGGGACTGTGAGTTGTGTGAACTCTCACCTATACCGGTGTTCAATACTTCTCCCAATAATATAGTCTTTCTCAAATGTATAAAACATACTCTTTCTCTGGTTTGAGATAATTTCTCAGATTATCCTTTTAAAAGAGATAACTGCGCTGAAATATCTCTGAAACTCATTGCACATTTACAAAACATGGTTTCTCTTTACTCAATGTAAAAATACATTCTGGGTTGAGATAATTACTAAAAAGAGGCCTCTTTAAGAGGTAACTGCTTTGTACTCAATCTTTCTTAAAACTCTTTGTCACTTTTATCAAATAATATTGTCTTTCTCCATGTAAAAATGAAACATTTGGGAAACACTTAGTTTCCTTATACTTAAATCTTGGTTAAACTCTTTCTAAAACTCCTCTTGATTTTTTTAAAACTCAGTTTATACAAATATATTTTGTTTAAAAGATTCTCAGTAAGAACTCAATGAATACATAGAAAATAGGGTTAATGTTGAAAAATAGACATGAACAATCAACTCAAGAATCTCAATGCAAGATATATCAACTCAATAATAGGAACTAGAATTCAATAATTAGTAACTCAATAAATCGGAATTCAAGACAAGCAGGTGGACCTTGTTGGGACTAAAAAATCTATGCCACAAAATGACAAAGGTCCAAACAATAGGAAGATACATATCTCCAAGACTATTTTCAGCAAAAATATATTTTCAACAAGTATATACATGCAACAAATTCAACAAAAAGCTATGTGGACTTGTTTCCAACTACGTTGCATAAATTATTAACCACGTGTAGTCATTATCAATGTGTAATATTTAGTGGCTACGTGTAAAAAGAAAAATAGTATTAGTGTATGCACACATGTAAAACATATAACCTAATAAGTTAGATTAGTCAGCACTGCATCTTCGATATACTCAACTATTTCAAAGAAAACTTCGTTACAACTGTTGGTAATGACATGTATGGAGTTGTCTTGGCTGGTGCTAATTGCACCACCAGATCCACAGTTCGCTGAATTATTACTGTCTGAACTATATATCATTTTAAGTTGGTCATCTTCACTAGGACTCCTTTCGAAAGAAGAACTAGTTTGATTTTTATCAAGGACTGAATATAATTAATTTTTAACTTCATCTTTTAGTTCTAACATATTTATCTTATCCTTATTTTATTAGGGACCCGACAATCTCTAGCATGATGTCCAATTTTTCCACAGTTCTAACACGTATTAGTGTTGATATTAGTTTTATTATATAATTTAGATTTTATAAATTTTTCTTGTAATAATGTGGTTTGTCATGTTTATTCTTATAATTTTTACGATGGTGTTTACTGATTTTAGAAACTTTATTTGAAGGTGCAGATAATTTGGTATTTCAAAAGTCTTTACAAAAATCTCCTAATTCATTTCGTGATAATTTACTACCATTTTTCAATTGATTTTTAAGTGTCATATCCGTATATAATTTTAATCCGGTAATATTTATATAACTTATGAGGTAAACATAGGTTAAGTAATTATACGAAATTTTCCCCTTAAACCTATCTTTTAAATTATCCTAATCTTTTCAGCAAATTGTATTGGTAAACCACTAATAATAATTTCCTTCCCATAGTCATGATTACAATCTTTTCTAATCATAACATTAGTTTTGGTAAATATCTTTATACCACCTAAAATCATCTAACTTCGGACAAGATAGATTAGATAATATTTCTAGAATTCAATCGTGAAAAAGTTGAGGTTCACCTATAAAATGTTTAGCTATATTATAAATTAAGGTGGTGGTGGCATCTTCTAAGATTTCATCTTTTATGGTTTTTCCCAAAAGATTCATTCTTAATAACTTGGTTAATAGTTGTAGCATTTAATATTTCTTGCCTATTATCTTCGTGAGATAATTATGCCACCAATTTTTTGATGTAACTATAAGCCCAGCTGTTATGAATGTGGTGCGATCGGTACAATAAGTTTGGAGTTTGGTAGTTGTTGTTCTTCTTCCACTTATGTTCTTTGTTTTATTCCTTAAAGTAGGGTAACCGGTTAACCGCAATTTAGACATTGGCAGGTTCGTACTTTTCCATTGGATTAGCTTAGACTACATGTGTCGTAGAGCCGGATTTGGGGGGATTTCCCGTCACCAAGCCTAGAGGAATAAAATCTAATAAGGTTAGTGTAAAAGGTAACGATAATTATTACACAAAGAATTTACTATTCCGAAAGTAACCCTTAATGTAGACACTTAAGCCCAAAGATAGTGTTCTTCTCTCTTAAATATTCATGTCTACACTATCATCCGTAAAACATTTACATTACTTAATAAATATTACCACAAACAATAAAATGATAAGTAATGATACTACTTTGATGAAGTCCATTAAAAGAATTAAGAATTCTATTGAAGTTACAAGATCAAAGGAAACTTTTGATCCCAATTTTAACTAATTAAAAAAATTATGGAAGAATCCATTAAAAATAGTGATATATAGAAATATATTCAATAACAGAATGATTAGCCTTTAGAGCTAAGTGGTTCAGTAATATGAAAATATAAACATGTAACATATAGTTTTTTAAATGGTTTGAATGCACATGAAAATATTGAAACCTTAGGATTCTTAAAGAGATCTTGAACTTGGGGCATTTAGGTCTTGAGAAAATGGACAAATCCCTTTCATGGAGTTCTTGATATTTAGAAGAATGCGAATAGGGGATTTTGAGAGTTGTTAAACATATAATATTGTTATTAGGTTGTATGATGGACTTAGGGAGGTTGATATAGGGTAAAAGGTCAATATTAACCTTCTATAAACTGAAGAAAACAATAAAAATCAAGGAAACAACCTTTTAATAAATTATGTTGGCCAAATCGGCGATCTGGAGGTTTCCTCCTAATAAACACTTAGCGGATCACCCAAATGGACATAAGCTTAAGGTTTTTGGGACAAATCAGCGAGCTAATTAAGCGATTCGCCAACCCATTCAGTGGATTGCCGATTTAGCAGGTGAGTTCGCCCAATTTCCCAACCTGGGTATGTTCTAGTAAAACAATTGTAACTATTTAGTCCAAACACGGAATAAGGCAAACATGGTGGTGTTGGAAAGACGACTCATAGATCTTTAATTTGGAAGGTTGTAAGCCACATAATTCATTATATGCTGAGATATTTGAGTTATTGAATTTTACCTTTATATAAACTCATGCAAGAACTTAGCTAATAGGAATGCTTTGAACTTGGCTTGGTGTTTGAGGTCCCTTATGACCCTATATCATATTAGATATTGTTGATACACTTGTTAAGGATGTTATATCACATGAGAAAAATAACCCGTTTCAAACTAATATTCTTATAATGAACGATTAAAATTTTAAGAGTAGAGTTGTCAGGCGCTAGAAAATGATTCGGGTCTTAGCTTAGAATTTTTTGGGGTGTTACATATAAATAGACCAAAGGAGAGGGAAAAAGGGGTAGAAAAAATGTGGGATAGTTTTGAATATTTTGGAGAGAGAAACACTTCCTGTAATTTCTCTATTTTATAGCTTTTAATCATAGATTTGAACTGTTACCATGTGCAAAAAGCATAAATTAAGGTGTCCAACTTAATTTTAACTTCAATCTCGCATTGGTGCTCTAAAAAGACCAATATGAGTGGTTAATTAGTTTGATGTTTTCAATTTAGTTATGATTAATTGTAAATCCAATGTAGTGGGTTGAATTAAAAACCACATGAATGAGTCTCAAAAAAGATTCATGAACTAGTGTTGGAAGATCAGAAGAAGATTAACACTATTACAGATCACCCAACCTATGCTTGATTATTTAGTTTTATTGAGAAATTCATTACTACCCCTAGTGATATCAATGTTCAATTCCCTACAGCCCTAGAGTTAACTAAATTCGTGAGCCTTTGCTTGCTTAGATATTGTTAAAATTCTGAGCCTTAATTAGTGTTGTTAAATTTGGTAGAATCATCCACATATTTGCTGTCTTTACTACATTACGATTAGTTGTGATTTAAGTCCCTAATTGAATCCTTAACCTCATACCTTTCAATGTGGTATTCGACCCCAACTCTTTGTTGGGTATATTAATTGAAGGCAAATGCCTACTCTTTTGATTAGTTTTGAGGAGTAGTTTGAGGATATAAAAAAATGGCGCCGCTGCTGAGGAATGGTAGTTAGGAATTCAATTTCATAAGTAATTTGCATATTAATTTTTTTTGTAGGTGAACAAACTAACTCTTGGACCTCTTGTTGTGTTCTTTTGATAGGTGAAACAATGAATACATATTGTGGTGATGAATCTAGTCACCATGGACAAGATAATGAAATTAGAAAGGAAGAAGCGGTGATTTCTCATATCAAGAGTAAAGTTACCGCCGGTAAATATAGATGTCACATTTGTTGTAACCAAATCCATGTTGCAGCTTATTAAATTAGGAGGATTATTTTGGTGTTTCGAGCATGCAGTCCCTAATGATCACCTCCACAAGTTTTAGAATGTGTGCAACCCCTTTTTGGTTTATGGTATTTCACAAGAGTCAATGCGGTCTAGGTTATGTCTGTTTCATTTAATCGAGGAAACGTCTAGGTGGTTGATTAAGTTGACGAGAAAGTGTATTGATACTTATTGTGACCAATGACACAAACCTACGGTATGAGTGTCCACGATCGTCGATAGTATAGTAACTCAACTAAAGGCTGGGGTCGTGTCCCAAGGGAGTGGTTTTGAGAATTGATAGAAAAATAAAATTTAGCTCTAATTAGTCGTAGCTAAACACATTAACGATTAAAAACATAATAAATTAAAGGAGGTGACACGAAAGTGTCAAATATCAATTGGGGGTTTTGTCACAGGTAAAAAAAAACCAGCAAAAATTAACAAGAAAATCAAGTATGGGGAAATATTCTTAGGGTGTGACCGCAATACAAGTTGAGATAAATAGTTGGGTACATGCTTTTGACAAGAAATTTGTAAGATAATAGTGACTAGGCTAAGCTTTGTATGGAAATAAGTTCCTTCTCAGGCAACTTACCCCATTTCAAATGCGTTCCTCTCAAACACTCATTTGCCGCATGAAGACCAACATACGCCTTACTCCACTCACTCTCTCAAACTGAGTGTTAGGATATGGGACTAGGGTTCACCCTCTCGGGCTGAACCTCATGTCGACCCACTCCTTAGGCCATCAGTCTAGTGGTCTTGGTTTCGTGACCTCCCTCTCGGGCTAGCCGAAAACACATGAGTGGCTTTGTATTTGCAACTACAAACCCTTTAGATTAAACCACAACCACTAGGTGAAATCACCATTAAACTACATCTAGCCTATCAGCAAGCAAGACCCAACAATAATATCAACACATATTTGATAAATCACAGCCCTACAATGGGCATTTTAGCCACACATCAAGAAATAACAAAATACACCTAAAATGATAGTAAAATCAAATGGGTATAAGAAATTAAACCTTAATTTAAGCAAAGGAAGAAGAATAGAGAAGTTCCACTTTCAACTTGGGGAAGATGAACTCCTTTCTTTAAGTTCTCAAAAACCCTCTCCAAACTTGAGAGAAACTATCTAAAAAGTACTATTCTATTTCGGAAATTAAAATAAAAGTTAGACACTTAAAAATAATAATAAGTTCAGTATTTATAAACTTCAAAAAATAGAGTTGGCGGATCTTTCGGCGAAGTTAGTCGATGTCACCAAATGACTTCTACGACTCTCCCTTCGTTTGTCTCATCACTGTTTGGTTCTTGCATTCAGCACCTTCACATTCTGGACCATTGGGCGGCATAGTATTGCTTCGTGAATCTATTCGGTGGAGCGTCGACTGCTCCTTTCGTTGCCTTTTTTATCCTTCTCTTTCAGGGTTTCGCATACTGGAACAAAGGGCATAGTAAATCCCTTCGGTGAATCGCCAAGTGTGGTTGGCGATGCTCAGGTTTCAGCTTCGTCGTTCTTTTCAGCATTTTTGTTCCTTTTTGCACCTAAGTATCCATGCTTTCACTAAAACTTCAAATACCTGAAACTTAAGAGTTTTCATAGATATTTAGACAAAATAAGTATTCGAGGACACTATTCTTATCAAAATAAAGCCCTGAATGAGTCCAATTTGTGGACTCATCAACACCCCCAACTTAAACTTTTGTTTGTCCTCAAGCAAACTCAAGTTCAGTCGTTCGGAAAGGGTGTCTCGAACAGTGCTACACAAGACTCAAACATGAACATACACAACAAGATTCAAATTACATATGCAAAGATCAACTGTGCACTCAATGATTCTTAGATATGGATATAGATGGGTGTTGGGGATCCGACATTCATAAATACCTTTAGAAGAGTTGGAGAATTAATGAGAATTTCTCTAATTTAGAAATATCGGTAGAGATCTTAGACAGGCAAGGAAATTTCTTCCAAGAAAGTGTTAAGGAGTGACCTTTAGTGAGGGCTTTAAGTGAGGCTGCTACTTGGAAGGCCAATGGCCAATGAGATGTCCCGTTATCCTCATCATTTTTCCTTGTATTCCTCCTTTAGCATTATGATGATGAGTTCCTCATGAGTGCTTTTATGTGAAGTTATGTATGGTTTGTATGTTTCCATGATTTCCTTCTGTGGTGCTTGCTCATGAATACTTATGTTTTGAAATAAAATGAGTTTAGTGTAAATGGTTTTCCTCATGTTATGGTGCATTGAGTATACGTTGCCTATTTGACTTTATGAGATGAAAATTTGAGCATGCTGATATGAGGCTAAAAATACATATTTTTAATCATTATTTCGTCACATTTATTATTTATATTTTTCCATTTTGAGCATTAATTTGATGGACTATGCTAAATTGTGTATTTTATTAGTAGGATTAAATTGGTGGAAAATTGGAGAAGTTTGAAGCTAAAACGAATTAAAGATTGAAGGTTCAAGAAAGAAATCAAGGAGACAACTTAATGGATTAAAGTGAATAAAATATTATATTAATATAAAAGGGGCATATTGCAAATTGCAAAAGATTTAAGTTGATTGAATAAGCTACCACGTGGCAGTCTCTCAATGAAGTAGCCAATTGATGAATGGTGGTATAGAATCAACAAATTCATTGAGGCGGCACTACTGTTCACGTGTGCGTAGAGTGCAAATCCAATTTAATTTGGTTTTGTTTTCCTAATTTGTCTTGAACTTAATTATTTTATTTAGGGTTCTCATGTCTATTAATAGGGCATGAAAAAGTATTCTTTAGGGACCCAAGAACCATGATACAAGATAAAATATAAATTTTCTTCTAGCTTAGAAACTTTGAAAGACCCGCCGTGGAGGCTGGAGAATTGTGGTTTATTCTTTCTTCTGCTTTATTATTTATTTGTATTAGTGATTAATAAAAGATAGTTTAGCCATTCTTCTTAACTTTTTATGATTAACTCGAGCATATTTATTTTAATAAATTTTGATTGTGTTTTTGAGATAATGAGTAACTAACTTTCATAACTAGGGTTGTGGGAACCATAAGTGAATAAAAAAGTATGAATAATAACTAAGTAAATCTTCCGTCTAGAAGTCTTTTTAACGGTGCGCAACGTTAGAACTCGTCTTGTTACTACCTGCCGGACCAAGGAGGTAATCAACAAGAAAAGAATTATCAACATAGATTTAGTGTGGTACTATTTGATAGTCTAGTGTCGATTAGTACGAAGTAATAACTAAGCCAAACATCGATGTAATGTCTAATATAAGGTAAAAGTAAGGGTTAGTAAACTATACACACGTAGTCGGACCAAGGTGCGGGGTGAAATTCTCTATTTGCCGGACCAAGGAATTAGAGATACCTAACTTATCACTTTGCATGTAATACACTAGAAAATGATTACTATTATTGGGATTACCGTGTTATGAGCTTATGGGAAACACATTCCTAGTTACTTTTAATAATTTGAATATAAATAAATACTTAGTTCAAAGCTATTTTTTTATTATTTTTATTTTATTTCAATTTAAATCCCCCCATTTTTATATAACAACCATCGAGTTAAATATTTGCTATTGATAATATTCTTCCATATTCTCTGTGGGATCGACCCTGACTCATAGGTGGGTAAATATATTGCATACGATCGTTTATATTTCTTTTTAAGAAGTATATTTGAACGTTATCAAGAATGGCGCCGCTGCCGGGGAATGTGGCTTAGAAATTGATTTTAGTATTTATTTTGACTTGTAGTCCTTTTTTTGTTTTTTATCTCTTTTGTTTGTTTTAATTCACTTTTCTTTATTATGTGTTTTACTCTTCTTGAGATGTCATCTGAAAAAGTATGTATTGTTAAGTGTTCTTGCAATTTGTGTACTTATGATATTATGAATTCTTATAAACTATTTTTTTTTCAACAAAATAAATTGTGTGGGGACATGGAAGATTTATTGATACTGTGTTATAAATCAATCTTTAAGTGCATGATTGATGAAGTTACCTATGATTGGGGTCTCTATAAATTAAATTTTGAGTTGAGTGCAAAGATTAAATCATATAACACTAAACAATTTAGTAATAATATGTGTGAGGAAGAAAAAATACTTATAAGACAACTTGAAGAGCTAAAAGTTGAGAGCCAATCGCTCGATCATACTTTTATTGATGTTGCTATTGTTGAGAAGAGTGCACTAGAGTTATGTAATGAAGTAGCTAATATTATTTTTAAAAACTCTAGTATGTGTAAATATGAGTGTGTAAATAATATAATAATTCATAAGTTAGGGCGCATTGCACCTTATTCCAATCATTTTTCCACATTATGCTTAGATGATGAGAAATTAATCGAGTCATCTGAGCCTATAGAAGAGTGTATGGAGGAGGAACAATGTGTCTATATTCTTGAATTTATTGTTCCAACATCCGAGAATTACATTCCTCACTTAGGATCCAAGAAATGCATAATGTGATATCTATTGCTTGAGACCTTTATTTTTATACCACCACCCCTTGAGCGTAATAGAAAAATTGATGTGAAATTAGGGGTGCAATTCATATCTTCAAAGTAGAAGAAAAAATAGTAAAATTGATGGTGTTGTGCCGCGACATTAAATTAAGCACTTATTGGGAGGCAACCAAATTAGTAGTGTAACTTCTTATTTTATTTTATTTTTATTTTATTTAGTATCACTTTTTTTTTCTTTTCCTGTTTTTGCATATTAGGGGAAGTCTGAGTACCCAAAAACAAAAAAAATATGAAGCAAAGGAGCATGTTTGAGCTTAAGTATGAGGTGACAACCCTTGATGAAAATTAAGAGACCATGCTACTAGCTAGCCCTAAAGGCCTCAGGGAGTTTTCCTAACCCTTGTTTTAAATTTTATTTAATGCTTTGGGGACATAGCATCTTTTTAAGTGTGGGGTGGAGGAATGAATTCTTAGTTTTTACCGTTTTATTGAGTTTGTTTTTAGGATGGGTTCCTTGGCTTTTGTTTTCAGTTCTTTCCTGAGGATAGTCCCTTTGAACTGAGTGTTTGTTATTTTTTTTTAGGAATACATTTTATTTTTATTTTTAATTTTTTGGAGAGAAAAGAAAAGACCCTTTTGAGTTATGTGATACTTACTATTTGGGCCTACATTTGAGTAGTAATTTTTTGTGAATGCTTGATTGCTAGTGAAATTGCAAACTATTTGACATCTAGGTTCATGGTTGTGACTTGGTAAATAGCTTATTTTATTATGTAGTTTGTTATGATCATGTCTCTCTTAGAAGTGGAATTGAACCATCTTGATTGATACTTGTGCCATGTGTGGTGAAATTTTGTTTATTCCATATTTTGCATCTTAGTCTAGAACTTGCCCTGCATGTTATTGAAGCAAAATAAAAAGTGTTGCTTTGTTTAGAAGATGATAATGGGCTTTCTTTGATTTGTCTGGTAAATTTTTGCCTTTTCAGATATTTTATCACTACATAGCCGTTTTGAGCCTATAGCCTTTTGTTGGTATCCATAGTTTGCCCTTGACTATTTTGTTGAATCCCTAGTTTTTGCACCTTGCTTCCTTGAGCATTATAGCATAGACTTATTCTAATTATCAATTCTGAGAAAAAGGGATGGTTGAGTGAAAAGGTAATCAATGATAACTACAAAGTGCTTAAAGCCCTCTTTGAAAGAATGTGACATGAAAAAAGAAAAAGAAAAAGAAGAATGTGACATGAAAAAAAAGAAGAAGAAGAAGTTACCTTGATGATTGCCCTGGTCCTTCCAAGGACATCGTGCACCTTAATGCAAGTAAAATACGTAAGTTGAGGGTGGCTATTATCAAGGAAAACTTAAAAAAAACTATTCAAGCATTCTTGAGATAATGAGAATTACTTGTGAAATCATTGTTGAAGAGAGGGCTGAAAATAAATAGAAGAAAATAATGGGTGATGAAGTCTAAAATTGCAAAGTGCTTAAGGAAGTGTAAGTCACTATTATATAGTTTTCCTACCCGTCCCCTAGCCTACATTACAACCCGTTAAAGTCCTATTTGATTCTATTCAATCATGCTTAATTAGTGGAGAGGTACATAACTGGCAAGCCTATGGTTCTTTGCGCATACATGTGAACTTTCATTGTGAGTGTGAGACTGTTCTTTGATGCTAAGTCCTTAATTTATATTCAATCTTTTGATTTGAGTGTGTGGACTATTTCTTCTTGTGAGGCACTTATTTCATGATAGATAGGTGATTTTATTAACTTTCTTTGATGAGAGTAGGTGAGCAAGCTTAAATTTGATGAGTTCAAAGTCCTTCCTTGAGGTTAGGAGGTTAGAGGTTTGTTGTTTATTTGGATGTCTTGTTTAATGATTGAGAAGTCTACTTTATGTTTTGAAATTGATATATGGCCTAATTGTTTGTATTAACCAAAGTGGTGACATTGCTAGAATGATTGTTTTGGGAAGAGTTTTAATGTTTGCTCTAGGACGAACAAAAGTTTAAGTGTCGGGTGTTGATATGAGGCTAAAAATACATATTTTTAATCATTATTTCCTCACATTTATTATTTATATTCGTCCTTTTTGAGCATTCATTTGATGGATTGTGCTAAATTGTATATTTTATTTGTAGGATTAAATTGGTGGAAAATTGGAGAAGTTTGGAGCTAAAACAAATTAAAGATTGAAGGTTCAAGAAGGAAATCAAGCAGACAGCCTAATGGATTAGAGTGAATAAAATATTATCTATTTATAAAAGGGGCATATTGTGATTTGCAAAAGATTTAAGTTGAATGAATAAGTTGCCACGTGGCAATCTCTCAATGCAGTTGCCGATTGATGAATGGCGGTATAGAATCAATAAATTCATTAAAGTGGCACTGCTGTTCACGCGTGCATAGAGTGCAATACAATTTTATTGAGTTTTGTTTTCCTAATTTGTCTTGAACTTAATTATTTTATTTAGGGTTTCTATGTCTATAAATAGGGCATGAAAAAGTATTCTTTAGGGACCCAAGAACCAAGATACAAGACACAACATAAATTTTCTTCTAGCTTAGGAACTTTGAAAGAGCCGGCGTGGAGGCCGGAAAATTGTGGTTTATTCTTTCTTCTCCTTCATTATTTATTTGTATTAGTGATTAATAAAAGATAGTTTAGCTATTGTTCTTAACTTTTTATGATTAACACAAGCATATTTATTTTAATAAATTTTGATTGTGTTTTTGAGATAATGAGTAGCTAACTTTCATAACTAGGGCTATGGGAACCATAAGCGATTAACAAAGTATAAATAATAACTAAGTATATCTTGAATAGTGTTGAAGCATGCATTGATAATTCTTTCATCTAGAAGTCTTTTAACGGTGTGCAACGTTAGAACTCGCCTTGTTGCTACTTGCCGAACCAAAGAGGTAATCAACAAGAAAAGAATTATCAACATAGATTTAGTGTGATACTATCTAATAATCTAGTGTCGATTGGTGCAAAGTAATAACTAAGCCAAACATCGATGTGATGTCTAATATGAGGTAAAGGTAAGGGTTAGTAAATTATACACACGTAGCCGGACCAATGTGCGGGGTGAAATTCTCTAGTTGTCGGACCAAGGAATTAGAGATACCTAACTTATAACTTTGCATGTAATACACTAGAAAAAGATTCCTATTAGGATTACCGTGTTATGAGCTTATGGGAAACGCATTCCTAGTTACTTTTAATAATCTGAATATAAATAAATACTTAGTTGAAAGCTATCTTTATATTGTTTTTATTTTATTTCAATTTAAATCCCTCCATTTTTATATTACGACTATCGAGTTAAATATTTGCTATTGACAATATTCTTCCATATTCACTGTGGGATCGACCCCGACTCATAGTTGGGTAAATATATTGCATACGATCTTTTCCATTTTTATATAACGACTATCGAGTTAAATATTTGCTATTGACAATATTCTTCCATATTCTCTGTGGGATCGACCCCGACTCATAGTTGGGTAAATATATTGTATACAATCGTTTATATTTCTTATCAAGAAGTATATTTGAACGTTATCACTTGCCTAAGTTGGAGTTGAGAGATTCCTCCTTGATTTTTTTTAAAAAAAAAGTAACTTGCATATGAGCTCCATGAGTGTATGTTGATCATGTTATGACTAGGAGATGGTAGTTCCTCCTTGAACATGACTAGTTATGAAAAATCTTGCATTATGGGTGGTTAGATGTAGTTCCTACTTCCTTGTGTTTCATTAAGTATGTGGAGCTTGAAGGTGAAGTTCCTCCTAGTGTTTATATGCACTCAGACTTAAGTTGCATGCGTTATAGGTTGCAAGTCTAGAGTCGGGACCTTATGAAGTGCCTAGAGTGTCATTCGAGGATGAATGTTCCCAAGGGGGAGATATTGTAACACCCAGGAAACTAGTAGGCTAAACTAGAGGTTTTGTGAGGGTTCTAGAGTTTGACGTGAGGGTTAGAATCGTAAATATGACTTCTCATACTTAGAATGAAGGGTTTAGGGTTAGGGTATCAAGGTACGACCCCCCCAGGACCAACCAAGGGTCTTTGAGAGGGGACTCAAAACAACCCCTAGAAACTGCCCAAAATGGGCCACCTACGGATGGGTCTCACGCCCAGTAGGTAGACCCACGCCCTGTGGGAAGTGGTCGTGGGTCAAGACCCCAAAAAACCAAGCCACAGACCACCACCCATGGAGGGCCAGCACGCCCCCTGGGCATGGGTGAGGCTGTCTTGGCCCTTATGTTTTTAAGTGAAGGGGGTTGGGGAAGGTTCTAGAATTAATTAGGGATTAAGTGGAGTCATTTTATATAATATTAGACCTAATATATAAAGACTTTGGACCCTTAATTAAGTGATTCCAAATCATTATTTTAAATCACCAAGAGAAACCCAATTCCCTCCAAGAAATCCTCTTTCTAGAAAGTGAAGATGAAGAAGAAGAAAAAAGGTTCAAGCTTGGTCAAGTCTCCAATCTTTGTAGAAATTTATGATCAAAGTATGATGGCTTATTCATTCATGGGCTCCTTTCATCCATGAAGCTCCCATATTTTCCCTAATTGTGAAGATGAACCCCAAATTGTAGTTAGGGTTCCTTCCTATATTGTGGATATTGTTATATGTTAATTGAATTGAGTGGATAATGGTTGTTTATAATTGATTATGATTTAATTATATGATTTTAGTATGATTATACATGTATTCTTGATTAACCTAAGATTCTAGTGTGAAATTGATATAGTTGGTTTTATGCCATGGAGAGAAAATTGAGCGCTTAGGTGTGACCTTCTAAGATTGATGAATTTCTTTATGAATTGCTTGAGACTAGACCACATAAATATGATATCACATGCTTTCTATGCCTAACCCTAGTCTAATTGATGAAATTGAAGTAATGTGGGTTTGTGCCCTAAAGAGGGATATTGAGGATTTAGAGATGATCTTCAAGGGTTGATGACATACGTAGTAATTGTTTAAGAATGAAAGTACATAGACATGAATTGAATTTTATTAAGGTATATATGATAGATCATGACTAGTAAAGATTGATATTGAGCATTTTTGGTGGATTATGACTAAAATTGCTTAAGAATGAAGCATGTGATTCGAATGCCTTGTAATCTAGGTATGTATGATGATTGTAAGAAGTAAAACTTTGAGAGTTAGGCTTGTAATCATGAATGTTTAATATTAGGGATTTGAGAATGAGGTTAATATGTTGGATTATGTTTGTAATATGCTTTGATAGGGAAGTCTAGATGATAAGGGTAGACTACTAGATAAAGTTGTTGTGGAAGGACCTTACCCATCTAATCTACCTCATGAATGTTTGAATGTATGAAGTGGAATCACATGAGTTAGGATTATTTCCATGTCTAGTGCTTGAATCCTAAGTGTGATCATGGAAAGTAAGTCTTGAACCTCAAGGAGGTGAGGTATGAGATTATGTTTGTAGTAATTGAACTACATTAATTATGATTATATCCATGTCTAAGGTAGTCATTCTAGATATGTTGATTTGATATGAGCTTTGACCATTGAAAGGGATTTTATATGATATTATGCATGTTTTATGAAGGTTATGTATATTTTTTAAGATCATTTTGAGAGTAAAGTGATTATGACTATGATGTAATTGTGGTGTTGTTAAAAGGCTATTTATCACATACACCCTTATTCATAACTACGAATGAACTGTCCATGATTATGACAATGTTGTTGTGATTCATTGAAAGGTTATTCTCATGAACTCATAATGAACATGATGTGAATGGTTTTCTCACAATATGATTATTCTAAGGTTGAAAGGCTTTCTCACCTAATTGAATCTTACGTGAACATGAAGACATGGACGGTGAAAGGTTATTCTCACACATGATCTAATGATCTAATCTAACGAAATAATTTATAAATTAACAAATACTCCAAGAGAATTATGCTTAGCACCGAGTGGATATTGTATATGAGATATAATTTTTTACCTCTGTGAGTCCGTCTTTACAAATGGGTTCCTTCTACCTTAGTGAGTTCGGGTTCCCAAAACATTTATCTCATGAGATGGAAACCTTCTACCTCAGTAAGTCCGGGTTTCTAGTATCAATCTCTTTATCCATAACTTTGTGTCCACATAGGTTATTTAGCTATTGGATACACCTAAATCTAACATGTCATGGTCTTACCGTAGGCAAGTAAGACAACCCATTTCGGTTTGGGTAACACCGGATTCCATGATAAGCTCACATGGTCTATGTCGGTTAAGGCTAATTCACACTATCCAAAACAAGAACATGAATTATTAATTATGGTTACTCAAGAGGATTTACTTAGTGTGGGTAGGATTTATGGGGTTTTATTCATGCATTGCACAAATATTCTTTGAAGGTAGTTATGATATGTTCCTCTTATGTTATAATGATCTATATAATGAATATGATTATGACTTATGCTTATGGCGTATGTCTTCATGGATTGTTGTTTTAGTTGCCTTCCATGATATGATTGGCTAAAGGTGATAATTCCCTTGTCTATGAGAACTAAGCTAAAGATGAGGTCAACATTGTAAGTATGATTATTGTGGATAAAGGGGATACATAGCATGGATGGGATTATGAGATCTTATTCATGCATTGCACAAGTATACTTGGAGGTTATTTATGAAGTGGTTCTCGTATGATATGATGGACTAAGTATTGACTATGTATATGTAGTATGACTTATGATGACTAATGTTTACATTGTGTCTATGTTGGAGCTTATGTTACTGATTTTGTTAATATCTCTTATGCTAATAGCATATGTCTTATGATGATGTCTCTTATGCTTATGACTTATGTTATTGTCTCATATG
This sequence comes from Solanum stenotomum, assembly GCF_019186545.1. NCBI lineage: Eukaryota > Viridiplantae > Streptophyta > Magnoliopsida > Solanales > Solanaceae > Solanum > Solanum stenotomum. The sequence goes on along the minus strand of NC_064286.1, from coordinate 16,927,418 downwards.
ATTATGGTATATGTCTTGTGTTGACTAATCCCTCTTATATACTTATGTTGATGATTATGCTAGACATCATATTTAGTACATTTTGTACTAACGCATACTTTTGCCTACATTCTTATCAAATGTAGGGTTTGGCGATATCAAGTCCCATTCTCATGGCTACGTTCCTAGTAGGGCAAGGAGTTGAAGACTTGGTGAGTCCTTATAGCATCAAGAATGTGATCCTTTTTCCTTTATGTCTTTTCTTTATGTTTTAGACTATTGTATGGGCTGCATCCATGAGAGTATTCATAAAGTTGTATATTATTTGAGACAATTTTGTAGACTTCCGCTTGTTTTTATAAAAGACATCGATTGTATCGAAAAAGTTTTAAAATCTCCGCATCATTTCTATTACCTCATGTTATGATATGCTTAGGGGATTGTATAAGACCCTTCGGGGTTCAGTACACATTGTTTCATCTAGGGGGTACCCCTGGGTTTTGACATGGAAGGTGGCGAGTTGAAGTTTTGAGTTAATGATGAAGTAGTAACCTTTAATATTCATAGATTGATGCAATAACCAAGTGATATGCCCGTTGTATCACATTTGGATCAGATTGATGAAGCTATGGCAAGTATTAGGATGTAGCATTGTCACGACCCAAAGTATACCTTAAGCGTAACATGACGTATAGGATTTTGAGAGGCCCTATATGTAACACCTCAGAAATAAGACTTGGACTTTTAAATAGAAAAAGGTGAACCACGGAGGGGTTCACGAGGCGTGATCAAGACCACGATATGTCACCCTCATCGTGGTTCACACCCACCAAGAATTGGTGGACCATGGAGCCCTTTACGGGCCGTGGACCACCACACGAGTCGTGGGAAGGCTCGTGGAATCCATGAAGAACTAACCCAGCTCAAGTATAAAACCACGGAGCCCAACAACGGTCGTGGTCTCGATGATGGGCCATGGATTGGTCTATCGTCTTCCGCTGATAGACCCCAACCCTTAGTGAATAACCAATGTGGCCTTCACGGTCTGTGGTCCTTCACACAGTATGTTAAATTGGCCGTAGTGGGGAAATTTCAAGAAACTAGTAGACCCTTCCAAAGAACCATGACCCACTCGACGGACCGTGGTCTTGATGAAGGTGTATTAGTGGCTCCGTTGTCGGGATCATTAGCTTTTATCTCAGGGTTGTTCGGGTTTTTTGCCTATGTGTTGGACATTTACACTACAATGTTTATCACTTAAACTACGTCGTTTTACTCAGTTTAAGCCCAATAACTTAGTCATAACCTAACCAAAACCTTTATTCACCAAAATTCATCGAAATTAGAGCCAAAAAGAAGAGGAAAGTGAACCAGTCTCTCAAGAACAAGCAGAAGGTTTTTTTCAAGTTTCAACCTCGAAATCGAAGGATTTCTCCATAGATTTAATCACCAGGTATGTGGTATTTCATTAGTAGGTTCCTTTCATCCACTGGGTCCCTAGAATTCAGTTAGATCCTTGATTCTCTATATCTTGTTTAGACCTAGAGTTTCTAAAACATTGGATAATGGTTGTTATTTAACTGTTATAGTATCCTAAATCGATATAGCTTGTTTCTTGGAAAGTTTGATTAGTTCCTTACATGAAACTTAGAACCCTAGTTGTCTAAATTCTCTTAGTTCATGAATTATAGTTGCTTGGTCCGATAAACAAATAATCATGCTCCAAATTTCAAATGTTACGTTATTAGTAGATAAATGTCGCATTCTCAAATTACATGTTAGTATTTTGAGCTATTCAGTATTTCAGTTACATTTCAGGCATATACATATTTTTTTGGAGTAGACTTAGCACCGAGTTTTACTAGGGTTCAGCGTAGCATTATAGTCCAAGAACTACGTGCCATCGTAGGATTAAAAGCCCCATATTTAGTTATCACACCTGCCATGCCTTTATACAGATGGCAATGTAAAATGGGTTCTCTCGATGTGGCGTATACATCAGACTCCACGTTTAGCTCACGTGGTTTTATGTTTATTAATAGTAGCTCCCACAGTCAGGCTCTTAGTGTATTTGACCAGGTTATTAGTAAATACCTCAGTATTCAGTTTAGCATGTCATGTTCATGAGTAGCACTTTGTCATTGCATTCAGTTTCGCTTTTCAGTTATGTTTTCAGTACTTACATTCTTACTCAGTGAAGTGATTGCTCAATTATGCTTTGATCAGCTTTTATATGAGTAATTTTTAAGCTTAATATATATATCTTGCATGCTAAGTACATTCCAAGTAATAACGCATAGTCTGCGCTACATCCTTTCATGATGTAGGTTCAGGTACTCAGTATTCAGACCGCGCTTACATAGATTCTCGATCCGTATTCAACACCTTCAGTGATGCGTCCTCACACTTCGAGGACATTAGACATGCTTTCATTTCAGTCTTTACATTTAAGTTTCAGTTTTTGTTAGAGTTTGCTCCCAGTAACTCAGTTACAGGCTTTTTCAAACGTAGTAGTAGAATCAACTTGAATTGTTAAGTTAATCTTTCAGTTGTTATTAAAATCATAGTATATTTTATACATTCAGACTAGTTGTGGTGTCCCATTTTTCAAGTTATCTATCGTTTTAGCTTCCAAATTATATGTTTGATTCAGTTTTTGTTGACATGCTTGATATATGTGAGATACACGATTAGCTTGGGCTCACTCGTGATTCTAGGTCCCGTGTTACGTTAATGGGGTAGCCTCGAGGACTGACTAGCTTGGTATCAGAACATTAGGTTCAAGAGTCCTAGGATGTCTACAAGTAGCACTAAGTAGAGTATCTTTCGTAGGTGTTAAATGCATAACATCTATAAGAGGGAGGCTACGAAGTGTTTTAAGATAAACTTCACTTTCTTTGTTATTCTTATCGTCAGTGGATGTGATCTAACTTCTCCTTTGTAATATGTCGTTATATGTTTCAGATCACCCCTCATTATAGAGCTAAAACACGAAATGCTAATGTACGCAATACTAACGAAGTTCCTCTAGTCCTGAACTATGAGGTTAAGAATGCAGAATTTTGGAATGCGATCCAGCTCTAGGCTCAAAGTGTGGCCAATTAGAATAATCAATAAGTCCCAGTTCGTACTAACACAAATGGTGGATCAGCGGCAACTAGGGTTCGATACTTTTTAAGGATGAATCCGCTTGAGTTTCTAGGTTCGAAGGTTGGTGAGGACCCATAGAACTTCATTGATGAGGTTAAGAAAATCCTTGGAGTAATGCAAGTGACTGGAACTGAGAATGTTTAGTTGGCATCCTTAAGGATGTGGCTTATATCTGGTTTATTAGTGGAAAGATAACTTGGGTGCAGATGCAACTCCTGTGACTTGGGATTCTTTTACTGGAGATTTCCTAGACAGGTTCTTCCTAAGGGAATTGAGAGAGGCTAGGCACATAAGTGTATGAACATGAAGCAGGGTTCAATGTCAGTCCAAGAATATGGGTTGAAGTTTACCCAGCTCTCTGGGTATGCTTCGCACATGGTTTCCGATGCAAAGGGACTAATGAGTAAGTTCTTGTTTGGGGTATCCAATCTGGTGAAAACCGAGTGCACGAATGTTATGTTTCTAGGGGAAATAGATATCTCAAGACTAATGACTCATACTCAGTAGGTTTATGGAGATAAGATTAGGGAATTTGCTAAGGATAACAAAAAGGCTAGAACACAAAACTTTATATATTCACTACAAATGTCAGACGGTGGGAAACACAGAGTTTCAGTAGAGGTCTACAGCCCCAGCACCTTCATCATCTAGTGCTCCATCCCTCTGGTTTCGATAGGATCATAATAATAGGGCAACACGCTCTAAGTCTCGTGGGAGGGATTTAGGTAACATGACTTTCTCAACCTGTCCAAAGTGTGGTAAGAACCATCTCGATGAGTGACTTGTAGGCAAGGAAGGGTGCTTTCGGTGTAGTCAGTCTAGCCATAAGTTGAAGGATTGCCCTTCTGCCAAGCAGGGGCAAAGATGTAACAACAATAGAGCTCAGTCTACAACTCTAGCAGCACCAGCAGGTCGCCTAACTCAGCAGGGTGCTTCATCTGGTACAGGTGGCGGTCAACGCTAGAACAGGTTGTATGCTCTCCAGGCTCACTAGGACCAGGAAGATTTTCCTGTTGTGGTCACTGGTACGTTATGAGTCTTTCATTTAGATGTTTATCCATTGTTAGATCTAGGGGCTACACTGTCTTTTGTAACTTCTTATATCGTAGTAAACTTCAGTGTCAGTCCAGAAACTCACTAAGAACCCTTCTCAATCTCTACTCTAGTTGGTGACTTAGTTATAGCTAGACGGGTCTACAGAAATTGCCCTGTCACAATATCTCAGAAAGTCATCTTAGCAGATATTGTAGTGTTAGAAATGGTAGATTTTGAAATCATTTTAGGCATGAATTGGTTACATTCATGTTATACCTCAGTCGATTGTAGAACTATAATCGTTTGGTTTCAGTTTCCAAATGAGCCAGTTTTAGAATGGAAAGGTAATAGTTCAATGCCTATGGGTTGATTAATCTCTTACCTTAAGGCTAGAAAAAGTTTTTCCAAATGGTATATCTATAATCTTGTTTGGGTTAACGACTAAAACTTTCAAATCCCAACTCTTGAGTTAGTCCTAGTAGTAAATGAGTTTCCAGAAGATCTTCCCGGAGTTCCTCCCTAAAGGGAAGTAAACTTCAGAATAGATCTCCTCTCAGATACCCAGCCCACTTAGATTCCTCCTTCCACAATGTCTCCTGCTGAGCTTAAGGAATTGAAAAAGTAGTTAAAAGACCTTTTTGATAAGGGCTTCATCATACCTAGTATCTCTCCATGGGGTACTCTAGTGTTTTTCGATATAAAGAAATATGGTTCTCTCAAAATGTGCATTGACTATCGTCAGTTGAACAAAGTCACCATCAAGAATAAATATCCCATCCCCAGGATGAATGACTTGTTAGACCAACTCTAGGGTTCTAGTTACTTTTCTAAGATAGACCTCAAATTTGGCGATCATCTGCTTAGAGTCAGAGATAGCGACATTTTGAAGACATCTTTCAGAACTTGGTAAGGTCTCTTTGAATTTATAGTTATGTCTTTTGGACAAACAAATACTTCTGCAGCTTTATGGACTTAATGAACGGGGTGTTCAAACAGTACTTAGACTTGTTTGTTATCGTCTTTATTGATGATATCCTTGTTTATTCTCGGAATGAGGAGTAGTATGTGACTCATTAGACAGTTGTCCTCCAAACTCTCAAGGATCACCAACTATTCGCTACGTTTAGTAAATGTGAATTCTGGTTACAATTAGTTTCTTTCCTTTGTAATGTGGTATCCAGCGAAGGGATTCGAGTGGATTCTCAGATAAATTAAGGCAGTACAGTACCCACCTCTCCAAAAGATATCAGAAATTTCTTGGGTTTGGGCGATTATTATATAAGGTAGTTGAAGGATTTTCATACATAACTTCCGCATTGACCAAGTTGACTCAGAAGAAGGTTAAGTTTCAATGGTGAGATGAGTATGAGAAAAGCTTTGTAGAACTAAAAACTAGGTTGACTACAACTCCTATATTTACTTTACAAGATGGTTAACATGGTTATGTGATTTATTGTGATACATCAAGGGTCAGCCTAGGTTGTGTGTTGGTGCAGCAAGGTAAGGTCATAGCTTATGTTTCTAGACAAGTTAAAGTCCATGAGAAGAACTAACAAACTCATGACCCCAAGCTTGCAGCCGTAGTATTTTCCCTTAAGATTTGGAGACACTACTTTTATGGTAGGCATGTCTACGTGTTCACAGATCATAAGAGCCTCTCGTACGTGTTCACCCAGAAAGAGTTAAATCATTGTCAGAGGAGTTGGCTTGAATTCCTCAAAGACTATGACATGAATATGCTTTACCATCCGGGTAAGGCAAATGCAGTGGCTGATGCTCTCAGCAGACTGTCTATGGGTGGTGTAGCGCATATCGAAGAAGAAAAGAAAGAGTTAGCAAAAGATGTTCACCGGCTTACACTCGTCATAGTTTGCCTTACGGACACATCACATAGTAGGGTGATAGTTCAAAATGCATCAGAATCTTTACTGGTATCGAAGGTTAATGAAAAACAAGATAGTGTTCCTATATTACTTCAGTTGAAAGGCGGAGTTCATCAGCAGAAAGTTGAGGTTTTCTCCCAAGGGTTAGATGGTGTACTTCGTTAACAGGGTCGCTTATATGTTCCTAATGTGGGTGAGTTGAGGAAGAAAATCCTTACAGAAGCTCATAACTCCAAGTATTCTATTCATACAGGTTCCACTAAGATGTACCGTGATCTATGATAATTCTTTTGGTAGAGCAACATGATGAGGGACATAGCAGACTTCATGGCAAAGTGTCTTAATTGTCAACAGTGTAAGATAGAATATCAGAAACTAGGAGGTATGACTCAGGAGGTTAACATTCCTACATGGAAGTGGGAAGTGATAAATATGGACTTCACTACATGTTTACCTCATACTCGTAGACATCATGACTCCATTTGGGTGATAGTAGAAAGAGTTACTAAGTCTACTCATTTCTTGGTTGTCAACACTACATATTCAGTGGATGACTATGCTAAACTCTACATCAATGGAGATAGTCAGGTTGCATGGGGTTTCCTTATCTATCATCTCAAATAGAGGTCCTCAGTTTACCTCTCAGTTTTGGAAATCTCAGCACAACATTTCATCCATAGAGGGATGGTTAGGAAGAACATACCATTCAGACCATAGAGGACATGTTGAGAGTTTGCGTTATCGATTTAAAAAGTAATTGGGCTGATCACATACCTCTCATAGAGTTTGCTTATAATAATAGTTTCCATTCCATTATTCAGATCACCCCGTATGAGGCACTATATGGGCGTAAATGCAGGTCCCCGATTGGTTGGTTTTAAGTAGGTGTAGCAACATTGATTAGGCTGGATTTAGTTCATGAAGCTATGGAAAAAAAATAGCTCATCATAGATAGACTTAGGATAGGTCAGAGTCATCAGGAGTCCTATGCAGATGTGCAGAGAAGGGACTTAGAGATTGAAATTGATTATTGGGTTTTCCTAAAGGTGTCACCTATGAAGGGTGTGATGAGATTTGGAAAGAAAGGAAAGCTTAGTTCGAGTTATGTAGGTCCTTACATAATCCTGAAGAGGATTGGTGATGCTGCTTATGAGTCAGAGTTTCCACCAGAACTAGAACTAGTCCATCCAGTCTTTCACATTTCCTTGTTGAAGAAGTGTGTGTGTGATCCAACATCGATAGTTCCATTAGAGAGTGTGATTGTGAAGGATAGTCTCACTTATGAAGAAGTGCCAATTGAGATTCTTGAATGTTAGGTTCGTAGGTTGGGAAATAAAGAAGTCTTCAGTGAAGGTTTTGTTGAGGAGTAAGTCCGTAGAGGGAGCTACTTTGGAGGCAGAAGCAGCCATGAAGGCCAAGTAACGTCATTTCTTTCCTTTCGATTCCGTTTCAGCTTGAGGTAATAGTTCCTCTCCAGTTTCTTAGCTTACTCTTGTGTAAATTTAGTCTTAGTATCATGTTCCTTCAGTTGTTCTTGCATTTTCAGCATATTTGCATGTTCTTGGAACTCAATTTTGTTAGATATCAGTTTCTAGTACTTAATGGTAGGGATTGTAGTTCCTTCCTTCCATACTCAGCTTGTTTAGACTTTATTCGATGACGAATGTTCCCAAGGGGGTGATATTGTAACACCTCTGAAACCAGATTTGGACTTTTCAGCAAAAAAAGTGAACCACGAAGGGGTTCACATACCTTGATTGGGACCATAGTCTGACACCCTCATCATTGTTCACATCCACCCAGAAGTGGTGGACCACAGAGCCCTTCACGAGTTGTGCACTACCACATGAGCCGATGAAAGACGCGTTGATGCCAGATAGAACTAACCCAGCTCAAGACCAAAACACAGAGTCCACCACAGGGCTATATCTCGGTGACGGGTCATGGATGGGTCCGTCATCTTGAGCCAGTAAACCCCATCCCCAAGTGAAGAACCATGGTGGCCTTAACGGTCCGTGGTCCTTCAAAAAGTCCGTGAAGTGGGCTGTCATGTGGAAATACCAAAGAACCAGTAGACCCTGGCCAGGAACCATGACCCATTCGACGGGCCGTGGTCCTGATGACGGTCCTTCAGTGGCTCCGCGATCGGACTCTTTAGCTTTTAAGTTAGGGTCATTTCGGTCTTTTCCCCTTTGCATTAGACATTTAAACTATGTCATTTAACACCTAAACTATGTTGTTTTACTCAATTTAAGCCCAATAACTTAGTCAGAACCTAACGAAAACCGTTACCCACCGAAATTCATTGAAATTGGAGCCAAAAAGAAGAGAAAAGTCGACCATCCTCTCAAGAACAAGCATTAGGTTTTCTTCAAGTTTCAGCCCCATAATCAAAGGATTTCTCTATAGATTTCATCACCAGCTATGTGGGATTTCACTAGTGAGTTCCTTTCATCCAGTAGGTCCCTAGAACTAACTCAGATCCTTGATTCTCCATATCTTGTTTAGACCTAGGGTTTCTAAAACCTTGGATAATGGTGGTGAGTTTATTGTTGTAGTATCCTAAATCAAAATAGATTGTTTCTTGGAAAGTTTGCCTAGTTCCTTGCTTGAAACTTAGAACCCTAGTTGTATAAATTCTCTTAGTTCATGAATTATACTTGCTAGGTCAGATAAACAGATAATCATGCTCCAGATTTCGAATATTACGTTATTAGTATATAAAAGACGTATATTTTGATCTATTTAGTGTTTCAGTTACATTTCAATCATATACATATTCAGTTGGGAGTAGAATTAGCACTGAGTTTCACTAGGTTTCAACGTACCCTTATAGTCACAGAGTTACATGCCCCCATCGATTTATAAGTCCCCTCTGTTGGGCATCAGATTTAGTGATCATGCTAGCCATGGCTTTATACCCCTAGCAAGGTAGATTGGGTCCTCTCAATTGGGCATATAAATCGAACTCCACGTTTAGGTCACATGGTTTTATGTCAGGTGATAGTAGCTCCCACAGTCAAATCTTGATGTATTTGACTAGGTTTTCAGTATATACCTCAATATTCAGTTTAGCATGTCATGTTAATAATTAGCATTTGGTCATTGCATTCAGTTTAGCTTTTTAGTTATGTTTTCAGTACTTACATTCTTACTCAGTTATGTCATTGCTCAGTTATGCTTTGTTCAGCTTTTATATGTATACTAGTTTAACTTAGTATCTATATCTTACATGCTCAGTACATTCCAAGTAATGATGCATACTATTTGCTACATCCTTTCATGATATAGGTTTAGGCACTCAGCATTCAGACCGTGCTTAGATAGATTCTCGATCAACATTCAACATATTTAGTGGTGAGTCCTCATATTTCGAGAAAAATAGACATACTTTCATTTCTTCCTTTACATTTCAGTTTCAATTTTTGTTATAGTTAATTTAAGGGGGGGGGGG
>NC_064286.1:16807229-16911704 GCF_019186545.1 Solanum stenotomum | reverse complement strand
TTTAATTTTGATAGTTTGAGCTCCTTCCAGTTCCTTGTGTGCTGAGAGATATGCCCCTTTAAAGTTGACCCTCAAAATCGCATTTTTTTGCGATTTTCGAATTTTGATACGGTTGTTCTAAAATTCGGGTTAGACTCATTTCCCACTCAATTTGACCCCCTGAATAAGAATATGAAGTCGAATTTCCGAAATGATGCACGGATTTTGAGATATATGGAAATTACAATTTTAGGTGTTTCCGAAGCACATTTTCGGGCATTTTTGGGGTCGTTTCAGAGGTAATATGCATAAACATTCACATGATAACATGAATGACATAAAACATGTAGGCATGATCATAATAAAACATTTAAAAGTATTTAAAGAAGAAGTGGCATAAAAATCATAAACATAGTCAAAAATACATTATCATAAAGGGCATAACAAAAGCTTGAAGAAAACATAAATATTTTGTGGGATCTTCGCTTTATCCGACAATAAGACCATGAGAGCTATACCATCAAATCCGGTATATCCCTCATACTGAAAGAAGGGAAAACTACTTGCCAAGGTAGAATCCTTATATATGATCATTTGCTAAAGTGGATCCAATAGCTAGGCCATTTATGTTAATCCTATGGGGGCACGAGTTAGGGAATCGAGGTTGCTAATAAAGACTACTCTATTTTAGCCTCGACCTCAAAGCCCTATCGGTGCTTTGTCTAAATTACAATGAAATAGATAAAAGTCAAATATCATTTTACCATAGGAAATGTAATGATCAATACCAATCCACACTTTTGAGATTAAAGCATAGAATATTTCCTTAAACATAATTCAACATGGATGAGAAAACCTTTCACCAATAGGAATACATTTGTAAGAAATAACTTTCACAATCATGATCATCATAATAAGTGAGAAATACTTTCACAATTGCACTGGTACTTTCCTTTCAAAGCATTCGCAAATTATTTATATTCATTTCATAAAAACATGAATATCGTTATAATTTCATAATTCATAGATTTATGGGTTTATCATAGGATCATAGTTAAAAAAATATAATATGAGCATGGGTGAATGTAATTTAAACTAAATATAATGGATTAACATCACTTCATAGATTAGGAGACCTATTTAACCATAATCAATAACAATTAGATGAAACCCACCTTCATTAAATGTAATTCTTAACCAAGTCGGTGTTGCTTCTAACTTTTCCAATTCGGTCATGACCTACAATTTTGTCGAATGAAATAGGGAGCGAGACATTCCAAACATTAATCAGACAAGAATGATCAAGTTTGGAGGCTTTGAACACATAGATGTAAATAATTTGTTGTCTCTTCCTATGCTAAGTTATGTGGCTTCCGTAGGAGAAGGATTGACAAGAGAAGGTGGTGATTAATCAAATGATTGTGGTTGGACTCTTGTGACTAGACGTAAACACAAAAAAGTGAGTTCGCATAAGGAGTAAATAAAGCAACATGTTAGGTAAACAGTTGTAAGTAGATCTAAAACAAATACTTTGATTCTGCACTCAAAGATGGAAGAAATAAAGGTGCACCACTACCAAGTGTCGCATCGACCAATTACATTAGGATAATATTTTCCAAGTTTATTTTACACCAATTTCGCATGTGATGGCACAAAAGCTCTTCGTTGTTATGTCGATGAGAACGAAGCAAAAGATGCAACACCATCATATCCATCACCAAAAGATGCTCCAAAGTCATCTCCTTAAGTCGAGAATGCATGAATGGCCAAAATCACATTCTTTGAAGATGATCTTCTATTTGGTCACACACTTCATAATCTCTTTTTATTCATGGTTTTTTTTGCACGTGAGAAAAGCGTAAACAAAATCCTAGTTGATAGAGTATCTAAAATTAACATCCTTCCAATTCTCACAATGAAAGAACTTTGGATATCAACTACACATCTTATTGAAAGTCACTTGATGATCCAATGATTCAATCAAGGAGGACAAAGGGCCATATGAACCGTAAAAATAGACCTCCCCATCGGAGAGTTTCGATCAAACGTGTGGTTACATGTAATTGATGAAAATATTTCATGTAACATTTTTCTTGGTAGGCTATGGGTGCATGAGAACAAAGAAATCCCATCTACCTACCACTAATATTTGAAGTATTATAATGATGGATTTGCAAAATGGATTATTTCATAAATTTGTTGTTGACCGTGGATTTTTGAAGATTCTCTTATTGATTTTGGGTGATCAAGTTGCAGCTCACCGAATTGGAGTAAAAATTCTCCTAAGCTATTGGTATAGTCAGAGATCATCCCTTGGTTGGCTATCCGTCAAATGGTTCAACGGTCTCAATTCTCACTTATTTAGGGAATTCCTCCATGTACGCTTGATCGTGTCATTTTTTTTCATTGATGAAAGTGTATTTTACTTTTTGGTGGGGTGAGGCCACTTGTGCCAAAACTCCCCTTTGATGTGTTTATTATTTTGATTTTGTTTCATTTAGTTATTCTCTCATTACCCTGCTCTCCCCATGAGTTTTGAAAATAATAAAATGCTTGAGTTTTAACTGATAATAACTTGAGGATCGATAGGGTTAAATATCGATGTCTTCAATAGTACTCATGATGAGCATGATGTATAGTATTGGTGTTGCAAGAATGAAATTGATCTTGTCGTACTTTTGGGTGATCTCTTTGAATCTTTTGTTGACTAGCTACGGTTTGATGTGAGCCTTGCAATGAACATCACACCTACAATTTTGATACTTTTGGGCTGTGCTAAATGAGTGTATTCGAAGTGCCATATATGGTGAGGTCTTACCTGAACACATGTATGTTGAATCCTAGAATTTTCCTTATTAATCTAATTGTCTAAATCTTGGTAAGTGTAAGGCATAATTTTAGGAAACAATTCTAAGAGGGAACCCAAATTTTCATATCCTTTGTGACTACCTTGTGAGAGTATGCATCCATCTTGGAACCATTTGTTGACAAAACCACATTGAAACCTCTTGAGCCTATATTGTCCCCACTTTCTCACCCAAAATCCTGTATGAAGATTTATTATAATTTTATAGACAACTTACGTCAAATGCCTAAGTTGGGAATGCAATGATGAATGAAAGAAAAGTGAAGGGAAAATAAAGATGAAAGATGACTCAACTTTGTAGTTTGTTACAAAAAAAAAATGTAAGAACCCCTTCTTAAAAAAATGCAAGTTCAATTTTGAAAAATGGAAATGAAAAAGAGAAGTTGATGAAATACAGGGGATTCCGAATAAAGTGTGTGACAAATTAAAGTTTGATTTCTCAAATGAAAAAGAATGAAAAGAACTTGAGAAGATGTGAAGATTATTGCAACAATACTTTGAAAAGGCGAAGTCACCAAGACAATTTGACCATACCTTAACCCTCAGGCCGATTATAACCATCAAAAACCCTTGATATCTTGCATGAACTAGGTTGTGTGATGAATGGAAATATGGGCAAACCTATGGAATGAAGCTTACATGAAGATATGGGCAAACCTATGGAAATATGGGCATCCCTATCTTGTGTAATAATGTTACTACTCCAGGAGAATGTAATGCTTAGTACCGAGTGTATATTGTGGAGTGGAAGCTCTCCCTATGTTAGGTCGGGTTTCTAGTAACAACCTCCTTTTTCCCATAACTATGTGCCCACATAGGACATTATCTAGTAAATCCACCTAAGCTAAAATATTACCGGTTCTACCTTAGGCAAGTAGACCAACTCTTTTTGGTATGGGACATGACACCGGATTCCACGATTTGCTCACATGGTCTATGTCAGTTTGGGCTTATTCCCATCATGTGAGTTATGTACTATGGTTACTCAAGATGTTCTATGAAGTATGCATGGGGGTATGACACTTCATCCATGCATTGCACGAGTAGGCTTTGAGAGTGGTTATGATGTGTTCCTCGAATATCATAATGTCTAATGAAATGAATATGCTTATAATGATGCTATTGACAATATTGATATAAAAGCTAAATGAAAGGATGACTGCTTAACTTGTATTGTTGTTATAAGTTGCTTTCATGCATATGACTTATTAAATGTGAATGTTCCTTGTCTATGAGTATTAACTAAAGATTGGATCAAAGAATGGTAAGCATGACTATGGTATCCTCAAAGAGATTCTTAGTATGAGTGGTATTATGGGATGTCTTTCATACATTGCACAAGTATAAGTTAGGGTTACCTATGAAATGGTTCTATTATGTTATAATGATTTATATGTTGAATATGCTTGTGACTTATGCTTTTATACTAAATTTCATGATGTTTCTCAAACTCTGCATTAAGCGTGGTTTTCAACTAAAATGTCCTTTTTAGCATGTTTACAAGGATTTGTATGCATGGTTATCATACTTAGTGCATTTGTGTACTAACCCATATATCTTCTACATTTTTCTACAAAGTGTAGGTTCCTGTGTTTGAGGTGATCTTCCTTTGATACAAGCTTGGATCGACTATTCTCCTAGCTTGTGGTGAGTCCTCAAGATTCGAGGATGTATTAGTCATTAGTAGTTTCCTTTCATATTATTTTATGTTTCGGACTTTGTTGAAGGGATGTGACCCTATTGTTGATTTAAAGATTGTATTATATGGCTAATTGAGACAACTAGACTTCCTCTTGCTTTTATAAAAAGACTTCTAGTGTATGGATAAAAGTCTTTAAATTCCTCATCATTTCTTATGTCTTATGTTAAGATATTTTATGAGGCTCTTCGGCACATGGTATGCCGTGTCACATCTAGGAAGTAGCTCTTGGGTCGTGACAACATGGTATCAGAGCATAATATTTTGGGATGGTTTTAGGATGATGTCTCATAAGTCACGTCTAGTAGAGTCTTATTCATGAGTCTGAAGTGCGCCACATTTATTAATGAGAGGCTATAAGATGTTAGGAAATTTCACTTTCTTCATTACTCTTAAGTCGTGCCTTAGAGTTCAACTCTATAAGAGTCCCTCTCCTAACCCTTCTCTTGTGTTTTCAGGATATGAATACACAAAGAGCTAACGCAAGAAGGATGGAAGAGGAGAATGTGAATGAGGGAGTTCCTCCCCAAGGTCCTTAAGTTCCTCAAGCTCCGATTGATCCAGAGGGTATGATGGATGTTGAGGTTAGGTCGGCTTTTCTAATGTTGACACAAGCTATGACGACCCAAGCTCAAGCTGTGACAACTCAAGCTCAAGCCATGACGGCCCAAGCTACTAGGGAAGTGGTTGCTCCGGCTAATCTAAATGTGAATTTAGCCACTTCAAGGATTAGGGATTTTGCAAGAATGAATCCTCCCGAGTTCCATGGCTCCAAAGTAGGAGAGTTTGTGGAAGAGGTTTTCAAGATACTTGACATTATGGGGGTGAATTCAGTAGATAAAGCGGAGCTAGCCGTGTACCGATTGAAGAGTGTTGCTCAAGTTTGGTATACTCAATGGAAGAGAAATAGGTCGGTAGGAGTAGATCCCATAGATTGGGAAGTGTTCAAATCGGCATTTCATGCTAGGTATTTTTCCTAGGAATCGAAGGAAGCTAAAGTTGACGAGTTCATCAATCTTCTTCAAAGGGGCATGAGTGTGAAATAATACATCCTAAAATTCACGCAATTGTCCAAGTATGCTCCATCTTTGGTGTTGAATCCAAGGGATGAGATGAGTAGATCTTTGACGGGTGTGTCCGACTCAATGGAAGAAGAATGTCGTGCAATAATGCTTCCTGAAAACATGGGTATATCACGTCTTATGGTGTATGCCTAACAACATGAAGAGTCAAGACTTAAGAAAAGAAATAGGGAAGTGAAAAGAGCTAGGACCGATGATTGGAATTCTTCCAAGAGTAGGTCCGTGGAACAAGGTCAACCAAGTTTCAAAAAGAGGTCCTTTAACAAAGATTCTTCAAACACTCCTAGGGTTAACCAAGAGAAAGGTAGTGGGCCTCCATTTCCTAAGCCTACTTTCTCCAATTGTGGAAAGAAGCACCATGGGAAGTGCCTAGCCAGTACGGATGGTTGCTATGGTTGTGGAAAGAATGATCATCAAGTGAAAAATTCCCCTACACTTATGGAAAAAGGAAGAGAAGTCAATCAGGCTTCTCTTAATGGTATGGTTCCCATTTCTCCAAATTATGGTCGTTTTTATGCACTCCGGTCTAGAGAGGACAAAGGAGCCATTTCGGATGAAGGCACCAACATGTTGATAGTTCCTTATAGATGTAGATGTTTTATTAGGTCCCTATGCTATTTGTTAGATTTTGATGTTAGCCTTAATAGGGGGTTAACTCCCAAGGGATTGATGGTATGCTTTGATAGAAATGTTGGCGAAAGTTCTGGTATCCTCATCCATTTCTTCTATTCCTATTCAAGTTTGAGACAAAGAGTTCCTTATGACTTGTTTCATGTTTTGGAGTCATGTGTGATTTATGTGTTTCCATGATCTCCTTATGTTATGCATGTTCTTGATGAAATTCATGTTTACTAAGAAAATGAGTTTTCACGATATATAAATTTCAGATAGATAAAGTAAAGTTCAATTAGCCGTCAAAGAGGGTTTTGTGAGTATCAACTCAACCTAGAAAGTACTTTTATATAAGCATATATAATAATATTTTGGGAGTGATATTGAGCAGAGATTTGGGTAAGAGTTCAAATGACTCAAACCCCATAAACTACGCATGTTACGACCCAACTTCCTGAGTCATGTTGGCACCTATTATAACCCACCAGTAAGTAAGCCAGCATGTACCCAGAATGACAAGTAATGAGTAAAAGGGTAGAAATAACTAGAAAATAACACTAATAGTAAGAAAATATAGAAATGAAGAAAGCAAAAATACTATATACAATAGAAACCCTCAATAAAGCCTGGAAGCCATAAGTCTAGAGCTGTCGAATACGACCAAATACAAATCCAAAAAACAGACCACAAAAAGCCATCTCAAAGGAAAAAGACTAGCTAACATATATATTGAAGGAGACATGTTGATCGAGGATGCCAAGTGCTAAAAGTCATATAGCTAGGGAGAGAAGATAAAAAGTCTACAAAGCTGAGAAATGGCCTAAGCTAAGGCTCATAGTACCAGACTCAAATTTGTTATTCTAGTCTACAAGGATCTAGTCCATCCAAAATGAGTGGTAGATTTACACTCATTTGAGCCCTATTAAGATCAATAACCAGTGCCCTTAATGCCTAATTATGTAATATTATAATAATAATTTGATTATTTGTATCTATGAAGGCTAAGGGACAAGGCAAGTATGAATATCTTGATGAAAGGCCAAAAACATGGAAAGAAGTATAAACTCCACATTGTTGATCGCTTAATAAGAAGGGTAGATCGCCCAATTGGCACGACCTCACCAAAAGTGACAATGCTTAACACATGAAATAATTAAGGCTGGTCAGAGAACATAAAAGGAAATGTGAATCGCCAAATGGATAGGGCAAACATGCTGACCATCACCAAATGTGACATGAATGGGAAGAAAATTGTGGGCTGGAAATACAAATAGAGGTGGTACTTGGTGATCTGCCAAATGTGAAAGGCAGACTGGAACGACCTCGCCAATGGAGTTTGAAACACCTGAAGCTTAAAGAAAGAGAAAGGTGAGCTAAGGAGCAATCGATGATCTATTGAATGTGCTTGGAGAGTCCGCTAACATCATTGTAATGGTCACAGATTGAATTTTGGCCCAAATTTTGGTAAACTATAAATTTTCCATAGGAGAGAGAAAGAATGATCCAAAAATCTTTTCTAGAGACTCGTCTTAATATTCTTTCACTAGAGTTTTATAGTGAGAATTACTTTACCTTCTGAAAAACAACTTTAGTTTTGGGATTTTCAACTTTGTTCTTAAAATTCAGAATTTGAAGTTGAATTGAAATTGGGTGTTGCTTATAATGGATTTATTTTACATCACACGTGGCTGCTTTCGTTGAAGGTATAATTTCCTTACACTCTGTGATTGGTGGGTAAAACCCCAAAGCCCAGTGGTGTAATTATGGGGTTGGGTGTTGATTTAATGTAATGTGGTATTTTGTTATGCTCTGTTTTGTTGCTGGTCATCTATCAATTTGGGCTAATTATCATTAGGTAAACGGATGGGTTAAAGTTTAAAACTAAATCTTACTTCTGATTTTTGATTTATGCTCAAAAGAGATTGATTGGAGTGGGTAGTAAGTTTAAAATTTGCAACTTACATTTGATGTCTATAGTTTACTTGAAAAAGATATTTATGGGTCGGATGTATTTTCCCTATTTCTGTATCGAAAGAGAGTAAGATAATGGGTTGTTAGTTATGCACATAGATGAGACCGAAATGAGATTTTTATGAAATGATGGTATGAGATCGAAAGAAGATTAGTGTCATTGAAGATGACCTAGTCTATCCAATATTGTTCAACACTATACAGGAACATAATTTCCTCTATGTGATATCGATTTTTGATCCCCACACGCCTAAACTACATGTTTCTTATTCAAATTTATGAATTTTTAGTTTAATTGTGACTTTTGATACTCCTATCTTTTTCATAAATTTGGTGGAATCATCCACCTATTGTTCTTATTACTACAAATGAATTAATATAAATTCTAAATTTCATAATAGATTTCCTTGCACTTTATTACTATCTATGAGATTCGACCCCAACTCTTAGTTAGGTATTTTATATTGACGACGATCACTTACTCTTTGGATTTTCTTTACAGAGTAGTTTGAGTGTTACCAAAAAATGAAGACGTTGCTGGGGACTAATTGCTAAGACTTCCATTTGAGAAATTAGTTTGTAAATTTTTCTAGTTATTATAGAGTGTTGCTCGGTGTTGTGGTTTGTTGATTTGTAGGTTGAGAGCATTAGTGACCACCGTAGTGAAAACAATAATCACTACGGACAAAACAACAATTATCATGATTTGAATGACATGCACCTGAACGTCATTCAAATCACAAGAGCCATCCGGTTACCTCATATAGAAGGGGGGGGGAAGTTTTTCACGTAACTGGAACAATGTTACAACTCCTGCAACTGACAAGAATGTTTGGGGGTTTAGCTCATGAAGAACCCCATAAACACCTTCATAATTTTGTGGATGTATGTGCAAGAACATTTTACAAAAGTCCATACGGTTGAGGTTATTCCCATTTTCTCTGACGGGTAAAGCTACAAGGTGGTTGGTAGAATTCCCAAATCTTCCAATCATATCGTAACCTAGTTCATGTAAGATCTCAAGGGTCTTTTAGGCTTGTAATGGGGTTGATGGTTAAGGTATGGTCAATTTGGCTCAGTTGCTTCACCTTTTCAAAGTATTGTTGCATTTATCTTCGCCTCTTCTCAAGTAGTTTTCATTCTTTTTCACTTGAGAACTCAAACTTTGACTTTTTAATAAATTTATTGGGAATCCATTTTTATTTTACAAAAATTTCTTTTTCACATAAATTTAAATGGTTGTTCATCACAATCTCTTTTTTTTGTAGGGAGGGGTTCCTTCTTTTTATAACACACTTCAAAGTTGAGTCTCACTTAATCTTTCCTTGCCTTCCACTTGGTTTTCTTTCCTCCTTTCTTTCTACACCCCAACTTACGCTTTTGGTCGAGGTTGGCAATTAAAACAAACCAATGCTTCGAAAATAATAAATGGGTGAGACGTTAGGGATAATTTGGCCCAAGAGGTTCAAAACGGTTGTCAACAAATGATTTAGGCTCAAATGATGTCAAAATGATTGCACACCCTCACAAGGTAGTCACAAAAATGGGAAAGAACTTTTGGGTTCCCTCTCAAAATTTCTGCCCAAGATCATTTCTTACATTCAACAAGCATGCTTCCAAGTAAAACCTTACCACACACGGTACTTCAAATGCTACTATTTAGCATAGCCCGTCATGATCAAAAGCATACATGTGATATTCAATGTAAGGCTCACATAAAAAATGCAGCTAGTCAACACAAGATTCAAAAGGATCATTCAAAAGGGAAGCCACATCGATTTCTTTTTACAATACCAACACTAAGCACAATTCTCATCATGAGTTATATACAAGACATCTATACTAAACACAATTTATCCTCAAATCATTATCAAAGAAAACTCAAGGATTTCCAAAACTCATGGGGAAAATGAAAATGGAGAGGCATAAAATGAGCTACTAAACCATCAAACAACTAAAATGAAAGAAAAAATAACAAGATACTACAATTATCCAAAAGTAAAACTGAAAGTAACTAAATACAATAAAAAAAAGGAATATTGGCACAAATGCCCTCACCCCCACCCAAATTAAAATAACAGTGTCTTTAATGCAAAATAAAAGAAAAGAGTACTAGATAAGAGGTAAAAGTCCCCCTGGAAGTCTATGCCTGTGAAGTGCTCGCATCTGGAGTCTCAAGGGCAATGACATAATCCTGGTCATCAGTGCCGAAAAAAGTAATCACCAAAGGCAGCAAAGTAGGCTCAACCAAGGCATCAGTGCCAGGTACACAAACAGGAGGAACGGTGGAGTCTAAAGAAACTCCACTGGTGCCAACTACAAAGGTCTTCTAAATGGATCTCTCCAATTTAGCGTGGACCATTGTCTCTTCAAGATCCTGAAGTTTCGTACGTTTCAAAGCAATTTGTTTCTCATCCTCATATCTCCTAATCTCCTACTCATCTTTCTCTTTATCATCGACATCCTCAACTCTCTCTTCATCGGTATTATTAGCATCAAAATCTAAAACTTTACCAATAGTCGTACCACCCACATTCGGCCACGTTTGGTACACTAGTAGGCATATCCTCGGGAGCATCAGGAAAGGGAACCTCATCCCACAACATTGAAATATTTGTAGATCTCAGTTGGTCTACATAAACCTTAATAGTACCTATCTCAGCACTTATCATAGATCAAAAATCTAAACTATCCTCAACCTTTTCTCAGGCCTCTAACCTAGTAGTGAGGTTAACTAACCTCTCTCCATGTGACACTATAGTGGACTCGTACTAAGTTAACCTATCTATCGAGGGGAAAAGAATCCTCAATCGCTCGATTAATCATCTTGGGCATAACCTTTTGATGCTCGTTGTCCTCAAATTCGCTTTACAAGAAAGATTGCCCATTTTGTAAATCATGGAATGGGTCAAGAGGGGTCGAGAGATAGGAGTTGAGGAGGTGCAATAGCAACATAAGCATAGGTAGAGGTAATATTAGAGGGTTGGGGTGTACCTGATTGCTCCAAAGAAGGAGTGGAAGGAGTAGCCCAGCGTCAAGAGCAACAAGATCAACCACGGACATAGTATCTGGTGGTGGATGCTTACTCCTAACAACATCATTATGTAAGTAATTATCTGCATTCCTCAGAATGTCATTAAAGGACGCTAGGGTGATGAATAGATAAGTCTTCCCCCAGAAGGGAACTCCTAGACCTTCACACAACTTTGTGATCAAAGTTGGAAATGAAAGGGTTGTATGCTCTTGTCTGGCCCTCACCAATATATCATCAACAATAAGCCCACCAATACTAATTGTTGTCCTATCCATGATGCAACCAACTAGTACGGCTTTTGGAAGCTAGAGAATGGACTCATTATGTGATTGCATGTTATTGCTACTAATGAACTTGAACTAGTATCAGTAGGCGATGTTCATATCTTTCTTTTCAATCTTTGTTCTCTCAACCACCCATGGCGATGAGATGTTAGAGATGAGAGGAGCCAACAAAACCTTCAATTCCTCTAAATCTTTGTTTATTATGAGTCTGAAATTAGCATTACTAGTGCCTTTTGCACCCAATATCTCATTTATCATTCCTTTTTGGCATTACACCATCTTTCCATGAACTTTGACTTCTTCCAAAGGCTTCCAAATTGTACCCTTCCTCTTCATTGGCAAAGCTTTTGTGTAGGTTTCCATAAAACTACCGTACTCATGCACGGACATAGAGAGGTCAAGGTCTTATGAACCTCTCAAACCCATGAAATTTAATCATATCCCATATAACTAGGTACTCACTCATCACCTCATCATTGGAGAGTCTTCTTTTCTCTAAAATAGTGTGTTCAGTAGCAGCCTTAAGCCTTTTGAGGGATCTTGTAGTGATTATCGAGAAAACACGAGAAGTGGGTGTCTGATCTTGTGAAGGTTGCACCAACTTGGATCAAATATCAGTCTTTCTTCTAACAACTACTTTTCTTAGTTGCTCACTCTCATGCAACAAGGACCGTGGAGTGGTTTGTTGTTGAGAAGGATCATTTATGGCTACCCCTTTTTCCGTTTTTGGAGGAGGAAGAGAGGATTCAATGTTAGATTCTATATCACAAGTCTAAACTTTCTTCCCATTTGGTTTAGCCATATCCTACAAGCCACAAGAATTCAAACATAGATTTGGTGAAATTTAGTTTAAACCTAACCCAAAAGAAGACACATTTATAAATTTTTTCTCTGAGGCTCGCCTACTGGGAAGACGGTCTACCTAACAGGTTAGGCGAGCTCAGGTGAGCTTGTGGAAGTTGACAGTGCAAAATTTGAAAGAAATTAGGCAAGATGCACGGAGTCATCTCCACCTTGCCAATTCACCGAATTTGTTTTGCTGGGCTAAGAAAAGTTCACTGAAAGTGAGTGGAAAATTTAAAAGAACAAGCACAAAGGGCGATGCCCACTCCCACTTGGTGATACATAGCAATGAGTTTTGACAGACTAAGACAAGACCACCAAATGGGACAGTAGCCAGGTCACATATTCAAGAAAGAAAGGCAAGCAATGAATTACTAGACGATTCACCTACCTACCTTGATGAGATAAGACAAGCCCGTCAAATAGGCAGTGTTCAACCCATTGCCTATTTTTACAAAATTAAACATTGTACGCACAATACCCAATTCTCAATTAACTTTACAATATACCAACATGCTCTCTACCCTTGGGTACTCAAACTTCCCCCAAATATCACAAAGTATTACCAAACATGAAGATTTTCTCTTAAGAAAGTCATCACTCCATCCATTATTGGGTAAAATTATGCAATCGGAGCAACACTGGGTGACTCAGAATTCACCCATACAAAATAAAACAAACATCCAACATACACAAGGGTTCAATTTTACATTTTTCACCAACATAAGAAAATTTAGAAAGTTTGGGCACAATCTCAACTAAGTAAGGCTCTACACAGTACCATTTGACCCTAAAACCCCATAATCTTCCAAAGCCTTAGAGCAAGGATCCAAGAAGAGAAAGCTAGGGTTTTCGAGTGTTCGTTAAGTTTATCCAAGACCTTCTTTCTTCTAGTTATGTAAGGCTATTCATAGTGTTGGACTAAGTTGATCCTCACTACTTACATCAAAATTTAGTCAGTAAAGAGATAAATCTAGGGTTCTACCAAAAGTTCAATGAGTTTCCACACTAGGTTGTGTTCTTATTTCGAGTTCAGATTCTTGAGTATTGCGATCATGCTACTTTATACAATTGATTTTTTGAGTTCTTTTTCATGATTTATATTATCATGTGAGCCATAATTTTTTAGTTTTGTTTAATGCTTTTTTACTTTCAGAATTTAAAGTAAGTCCAAGGAGAAGATTTATAGTATCTTTTAGAATCATTTATGGTAACACTAATTGTTCTAAATGTATTAAATTATACTTTGAAATAAAGTAGGATTTCAAGAAAAGCAAATGAAAATTTCAGAAGCATTTTAGAGAGATAAAGTAAAGCTCACTTACCTAATAAATAGGGTCTTGTGAGTATTAACTAAACCTAGAGAGTATTTTTTATGACCATATATAATAATATTTTGAGAGTGATATTGTGCACAAATTTGGGTAAGAATTCATATGAATCAAACCCCATAAACTACGTGGCAATGTAGGATAAGATCACATAGACATTGGGACACATTCTCACTACTTCTAAAAAGGCCTATTATATTGATCCATAAGTTAAATTTTTGTCCTATAGCCTACAAGGTTTACAATGGTTCTGGAAATATAGGTATGACGTTGTATCATCACAAGGCTCGTAGTGATGGTTACCGATTAGAGAAACTCCCCAGTAAAGTAAAGTAAAGTATTAATATATTCATATATTTTAGTATTTATTATTATTTTACCCTTATAGCAAGAGCTTAAATGGTTTTCATCATGATCAATGTTGTATTTCAATTGAGTGAAATCCTCCAGTTTAGTGTTTGTTTCATTCAGCCTTATTACTTATTGTACATTCCATGTACTGATGTCATTTAACATGAATCATTTTATGATGCAAATACATGTATTGAGGATATTCAATAGGTTCTTCATTAAGATCACATCATCCATCCATCATATTTCGGTGAGACTTCCTTGAAATTGGAAAGCTCTGGTTTATTTCTTAGTAGTAGTAGTAGTGTTTTGAGATATCGTGGGTCTTGTCTTGACACATATATTCAAACATTAAAAGATTAATAGCTAGGCAGAGTTAGCGAGTCTGTCAGTATTCATTTGTGAATATGTTGCTAAACATTACTAAAATTGTAACACCTCGGTATTTGAAAGAGCTAAAAATAGAAAGAACTAAATTGGAAATAGCAAAATCTGAAATTTTGCAAGTTAGGCATAAGTTATGAGTTTTTGGTCAACTTCAAACAACAATAACTTTCAGTACAAGATGAGTTAGGAGGCCCATAAGATATCAAATGAAAGGTCTTGGAATCCTCTTTCCAATGCCACTGAGTTTGCTAATTTTTTAGCTCTTTGAAGTTAGGTTGTCCATTTAAGGAAAGTTACCTAAAAATAAGAGGGGTATTTTGGTCGTTTCCTTAGCCAATTAGATTAAAACAAGTTAGAGATGAGTTCTTGAAGTGCTTTCTTGAAAAATCTGTGAATTTCATGAGTAGGAGATATTAATTAATGTTAAGATGAAGGAATTATGAAGTTCTATGGTAAAATCTTACCTTGGATGATGGATGAACCTTGGAGGAAGTTAGTTTCTTGAAAACTTCTCTTTCTAGGGTAGATTTATGAACTAAGGAGGTGAACTAAGTATTTGGGGGGTTTCTAAATGACACAGAGGCCCGCGCGCCCATGCAGAAAATGCTTGAAGTATGCAGTGAGCCGTGCAGGAAGGCAGTAGTTGCTGCCTCGCCGCGCACCAGCACGAAAAATGCCTCGGCTGCGCGGGCGGCCCTTGGCAAGATAGTGTCCAGTAAAATAGGTATATTTTTTTACTCCAAACTCCAATTGATGCAAACTTGGTGGTGTTGAGAAGAATACTCATAGATCTTTAATTTGATAGGTCATGGGCTATGTAAGTATGCATATTCTAAGAGATATGATTGTCTGAAGTTGATCCTTGATAAACTAATACGAAAAACTTAGCTAGTAAAAAGACTTTGAACTTGACATAGTATTAGAGGTCCCTTATTACCCTAAATCACTTCCGATACCCTTTGTAACTTGGTAAAGAACCTAAAACACATTATCAAGTAGTACATCAGCGGGTTCCGGCTCATATACTTAAGATAAATGATTCGGATTTCAAGAGTAAATTTTTGGGGTGTTCCATCTCATGTAGAGGTTCACATTCAATTCCCTTAATGTTTTGGATCCGGTCCCTCAGATTTACCATCTTTGAGGGAGAAAATAATTTGTCCAAGAAGGATTTAGTTAACTCCTCCCAAGAAGTAATAGAATCATTTGGCAATTTCGCTAACCATCTTATAGCTTCACCTGTCAAACAGAGCAGGAATAACCTTAACCTCATGGACTCTTTTGAGATGATCTTGAACAAAAATGGCCCACGTTCATCTACAAAATTCTGAAGGTGCTCATGGGGTCTTCATGAACTAAACCCCCAAATATTCCTCTCAAATGGAGTAAATGTAACATTGTCCTGGTTACATGACAAACAACCCTTCCTGTTGTAAGAGGCAATCGGGTGGCTCCCATTGTTTGAATTACATTCATGTGCATGTATTTCAAATCACTCATATTATCATTTTATCCGTAGTGACTATCGTTGTCACTACTGTGGTCACTCATGTTTTGCATCTACAAATCAGCTAACAACACACCAAGCAACAATGTACTTCAACTAAACAAATTTACAAATAAATTCTCAAATCAAATGCATAGCGATCACTTTCCGACAGCGGTGCCATTTTTGATAATGCTCAAAAGACTCTCTAAAACAAATCTAAAGAATAAGCTGTCGTCATCAATAAAAATAACAAACTAAGAGTCAAGGTCGAATCCCACAGAGAGTGAGATAGTGCAAGGAATTCTATCAAGAAATTTAGAATGTAAATCAATTCATTTGCAGCAGTAAGAACAGTGGGTGGATGATTCCACCAAATTTACAAAAAGGATTTTGGTATAGAGAGGTACTATTAAACTTAAATTTCTTAAATTCTAGTAAGTAACAAGTAATCTAGGGGTGTTGGGATTGAAAATTAATGTCACGTAGGGGTAATTGTGTTGCTTAATAGTGTTAAATATTCATGGGTAGGCTGGGTAATCTTCAATGACACTAATCTTTTTTTCGATCTCATAATGTCAGTTTATAGAATCTCCTTTCGCTCTCATCTATGTACATAACTAAACAACACACTACCTTAGACTCTTACTTATTTTGAACATAATTAGGTCAATTAGATACGACCCATAAACTCTTTTTCAAGCAAACTATATATATCAAACCTAAATTACAAGTATTGAACTAACTAACCACTCCAATCAATCTCTTTCGAGCATCTATCAGATATTAGAAGAAGGATCTAGTTTGCAACCTTAAACCATAAGTTATCACAATACCCACTACATTAAATCAACATCAAACCCCAAAAGTATTACCCAAATCCATGGATGAACAAAAACAAAATAGAGCAAAACACAATACCCATTATATTAAATCAATATCAAACCCCATAAATTCACCCCTTGACTTTGGGGTTTCAGCCAACCATCACAAAATGTAAAGAAATTATATCTTTCATGAAAGCAGCAATGGGTGACATGAAATTAAGCAATTATAAGCAACACCCACTTTGCATTCAACTTCAAATAGTAAATTTTAAGAGCAAAGTTAAAAACCCCAAGACTAAAGATGTTCACAAGGTAAAATATTTCACTCTTTAGAAGGAAAACTCTCACTTCTAAAGTCTCACCAAAAAACTCATTTTCCTCTCAACTTTGGGCAATTTATAGTTTTCCAAAATTTGGCCAAAAATTCACTGCGTGACCACTTCGACAAAGTTTGTCAGGTTCACCAAGCTGATTCAGTGGATAATTATTTACTTCTTAGCTGGCCTTTCTCTTGCTTTAGGCTTCAGGTTTTTGAACCTTAATCAACAAGTTCATTCGACTCTGCCTTTCACAGTCAATGAATCACCGAGTACCAACTTTTTTCACCTCTCAAGCCGGTAATTTTCCTCAAAGTCCTATCATTTTCGGTGATGCTCAGCATGTTTGCCCTTTGCATTCGGCGAGTCGTCTTTCCTTTTAAGTTCACCGACCTGCCTCAGTTATTTCAAGTGTTGAGAATTTTCACTTTGGGTGAGGTCATGCCAATTGGGAAATCCACCCTTCTTGCTAGGCGATTAACAACGTGGAGTTTACATTTTCCCCCATGTTTTTTGCCTTTCATTCAAATATTCATGCTTGCCTTATCCCTTAGTCTTCATATCTATAAATCATCAAAATATTTTTAGAATATGACATAATTAGGCATTGAGGACACTAATTATTCAAACTAATATTCCTAAAATGAGTGTAAATCTACCACTAATCACCAAGTCCCAGAAGAGTCCCTATGGACCAGTAGGATGGTCGATAGAAAGTTATACAACCCATAAGAAGTAGTCGTGGGAAGGTTCTATACTTGGTGAAATATTTATAGATGTAGGTTCTGTGGATGGTTCTACGGACCGTACAAAGTCCTAAAGTATGTAGCCTAGAGCTCCTCGGAAGGAGATGTCACCTAGAGGAATTTTGACATTGGGTTCCACGAAAGGGACCTACGAGTCGTAGAAAGGTCTACGAACTATAGAACTTGGCCATTGAATTTATCAGAAAGTTGAAGTCCCTGTAGTCCTTTTACGGTCCAGTACGGTTTGTAGAAGTTTATACGGACCGTACATAGTGTCAGTAGAAGTTGTTTGATAGTCTTTAAGTAGGGTCAGTTTAGTCTTTTCCCACCCTTCAAAGCCTAACCCCAATTTTTTCACACCTAGTAAATGCTCTAAACAGTACCATTCGACCCTAACACCGCCATAATCATTCCAAGGACTTAGAGCAATGATCCAAGAGGAGAAAGCTAGGGTTTTCAAGCATTCATTAAGTTTTTCCAAGAACTTTGTTCTTCTTGGTATGTAAGGATATTCATACTATAGGACTAAGTTCATCCTCATGCCCTACATCTAAATTTATCTAGTAAAGAGATAAATCTAGGGTTCTATCCAAAGTTCCATGAGTTTCCACACTAGGTTGTGTTCTTATTTCGAGTTTAGATTCTTGAGTATTGCGATCTTGCTACTCTATACTTTTGATATTTTGAGTTCTTATTGATGGTTTATATTATTATGTGAACCGTAGTTATTGAGTTTTGTTGAATACTTTTGTTTAAGTATTCTATGCATTGACTTTCACAATTTAAAAGTGAGTCCAAGAAGAAGATTTATAGTATCTTTTGAGAAGAAATTAATGTAACACTAACAATTCCAAATGTATTATTTTATAATTAGAATGAAAGTACAATTTTAAGAAAACGATATACAAATTTTAGAAACATTTCAGAAAAATAAAGTAAAGTTTAGTTACACAATAAAGAGAGTCTTGTGAGTATTAACTTAACCTAGTAATAACTTTTCATAGGCATGTATAGTAATATTTTGAGAGTGATATTGTCCACCAATTTGGGTAAGAGTTCATATGACTTAAACCCCATTTACTATGTGGCAATGTAGGATAGGAACATACAAACATTGGGACAAATCTTCACTGCTTATGAGAAGGCCTATTAGATCGATCCATAAGCTAAAGTCCTGTCCTATAACCTGGAAAGGTATACAGTGGCTCTGGCAATATGGATATGATGTTATATCATCACGAGGCTCATAGTGACAATTGTCGGTTAGAGAAACTCCACAATAAAGTAAAGTAAAGTATTTATGTATTCATACATTCTAGTATTTATTATTATTTTACCCTTATAGCAAGAGTTTAAATGGTTTTCATCATGATCCATGTTGTACTTCAATTGAGTTACTTCCAATCCTCCAGTTCAGTGTTTGTTTCATTCAGCCTTATTTCATATTGTACATTCCATTTACTAATGTCATTCAACATACATCATTTTAAGATGCAGATATAGGTATCCAGGATCATCAATAGGCACTTCATTGAGATATTATTATCCATTTGTCATCTTTCGATGAAACTTCCTTGCCTTTGGAAGGCTCTAGTATTTTTCTTAGTAGTAGTAGTGTTTTGAGGTGTCGTGGGTCTTGTCTTGACATATATCTTCAAACATTAGAAGCTTCGTAGATAGGGATGGTTAGAGTCTTTCAGTATTTTTTTGCAGATGTGTTGCAAACTTTAATATCATATTATTTAATTTCAGCAATTTTAGATTCAGTATTTGTTTAAAGTATTTTCTTCGGTCCTTGATGCTAGTTTATTCTTGGGTTAGTCTTCCTATAAGTATTAACCTACAACAAGGAGTTGCTTGGGAACCAACAATGGTTTCTAAGAGCTTGATACATTCAAGGTGTAGCCTTGGGGCATGACATTTGCTTTGTTCATGGGTTATGTTTTTGGTGTAGATTGAGACTTCGACTTTGGCTTCAATGGGCCGCTCCTTCTTTGGTGTAGTTGACCATGTCAGCACTATGAAGGAGCTCCATTGCGAGGCCCACAGGGAAGTGATAAGAGGGCTCAACATTGGGGTAGCTACAATGGGTTCCATTCAAGAGGCAAGTATTCATATGATAGACCTCGAAAAAGGTTTTAGCATGGTCAGTCTAGCTTGCATATCTAGGCCTAACTTTAGGCTTTATAGGGTAATACATACAACTAGGGTGATGCAGCTATGGGTCAGTGTATATGGGGTTCAGTATCGAGTGTTTCAGGTCATGGTGTTTCTACTTTATGGGCCAATCTTGACAAGGTTTCAATGAATGTGGGGAGCTTGATCAGTTGTCCAAGAAGTGTCCCTAGCGAGGGATGATAACACATGCTGCAGATCTAGCTAGACTAGTTTTAGCGGTAGCAATTCTAGCTAGAGGTGGTGCTCAGGGTCAGGAAAAACGTGGCAATAATTAAGGAGTATGGGGTGGACCCTGGGAGAAAAGTCTGGTGGTAGGGCTGATGATTTGTGTATAGAATAAAATGCCCATCTATAAGCTCGTCTAGCCAGGGTGGAGGCTAAGGCGTTAGACGTTGTTATCACATATATGATTCTTTTATGCCAACAACCCGCCTCAACTTTATTTGATTCAGGCTCTAATTTTTCATATGTATTTATTTATTATATGCTTCGTATTAGAGTATGAGTTTGGAGACCTTTGCAACGCCATTGTTTGTTTCAACCCCGATGCATTCATCATTAGTAGTTGATCAACTATTTCAATCTTGTTTGGTGACTATCGAAGGGCGTGACACCCGTACATACCTTATATTGTTTTATATATTTCATTTTGATATGATTCTAGGCATGGAGTATTTATCCCCATACAGTGAAGTCTTTGTTTTATTTTCTAAGACTTTTGCCCAAACATGCCCGGCGTTCTTCTGTTGGTATGGCAAGGGTCCCATATTCAAACAACGGTTTGGTTTATCTCTTTTATTCAGACTGAGATTAATGGCTACAATGTGTCTAGCTTATTTGGCTTATGTATAGGATGTGAGGAGGGAGGTTCCTTCTATTGATTAAGTCCAGGTTATTAGTGAGGTGTGGGTGTTTTACCTAATGACTTACCAAGCCTTCCCCCTGAGTGTGATATTGACCTTGAGGTAGGCACTCATCCTATATCTATTCCGCATTACCGTATGGCCCCCATAGAGCTCAAAAAGATTAGTGTTTAGCTATTGGATGTCTTGGGTAAGGGATTCATTCAGCCTAAACGCAAGCTGACCTCTTGAGGTTGATTTCTTTCAGATATTATTTTTATGAAAAGACCTCTGGAGGTCTTGTTTTTAAACGAAAAATAATTTTGAGGAATATAATTTTTTTTTAAAATTCAATAAAAGAATAGCTCGAGTATGTTAGAAAATCAGGTGAGTGAATTTTTTTAATTTTGGTTGGAGTAAAAAATAGGACCAGTAATAAAATAGCACGTAGAATTTATATAAAATTTTAATGAAGTGTTGACAATTAGTCAAGTGATATGCTTGAGCCTAAAATGTAAGAAGAGGGGTATTTCTAACTAAATAGAAGGATGAAAAGTATATTTAGACCTTTTTTGATATAATGTAGGTCCAATTTCGACCCTTTTCTAGATAAACTAACCTATATATGAAGTCTATTATTAAAGGAATTTTGCAAAAGTCAAAAATTGATGTCCAAATTACGAATATTTAAAAGAAAAAACAAGTTTTACTTGCCTTAAAGTAGGAAGGAGAATTGGTATTTCTGATAGAGACATTGAAATTTTTTTTCCGAAAATAGAAAGCTATGAGTTCTAAGTGACATATACATAAATAGAAACACATATGTTAAATTGATTTTTGTATCAATATGAAACTAAATCTGAAACATACATTAAACAGATTTTTTATATCATGATGAAACTAATCTTTTGTTTAATACAGAAGATCTAAATTGGACATAGAAATTACAAGCAAAAGTAAATAACAATAAATGTTCAAGTACTAATTAAAGAACTCTTGTGAGCTTGTCGAATGTATTAGTTAACGGTTGGCCTAGAGATCTTCATAATACAAAATCATATAGCCAACTCTTCCTTCTTATTTTTTTGCAAGCTAAACATAACTTTTTCTTTGTCATCGTCTTATTCATCAATGAGAATATTTGTGCGTGCATGGAGCAATCTTTTTTTCATCGATATTCTCGTGCACTAGTTTATCTACTTCTTTTTGTGGATGGAACCCATAATCTGTAAAATGAAGTCGTTTTGTCAAATTTATCAAAGTTTCAACAAACTTAGATACTTATATTTGTAAATGCAATGACCATGTGATAGAAAACTAAAACTCATGAATATGAACAAAGAACCTTCAATAAATAGGATAAGCTGTGACTTTTATGTTTAGAAACAAAAGTTGTGTGTCGCGAATATCTAATTTTTTATCATTTGTGTAATTTTTGTATAACTGCAATTAGTAATACTTGTCTTAACATGAGTTACCTGGTTGTTTCATAGGTCATACATGTTCATAAGGCAGTTCCAGGCATCATCAAGAATTTTTTGAGTCTCACTCTTGTCTGGATTGTCGTGTCCATTTCTTTTGCGCTTCTTTGCTGCAGATTCCCTCTCTGAGTTTGAAGATTCTCCTTTTCTTTTCTCCGATTTCTTTTGTATAACTCCAACCTTAAATTTAATAAGAGTTTTTTTGTAGAAATAATATAATTGTCATGAGGCCTTACCATGAGGGTTAAACTTACAATTTTGTAACTATCGGTTATAGTGAAGTTCAAGTTATGAAAATAATTTCTTGTAGAAAGGCAAGAGTACATACATAATATCCGATGTGGTATAACTCCTTTACTTATCCCTTATATTTTGAAAGTGTTTGTTTTTGTTATAGATGGTTTGTTAAAAGGTAATTTAGGAATGTAGTAAATTAATTTGTGTTTTCCTAATCAATTTGAGAAAAATAAATTTATCAATATTAGAGCAAAAAATTTGGTGCTCGGCTAAACTTTCAAAAAGTAAAAAGCCAATTATTAAGCTTAATTTTGAAAAGCCATAACTACTATACTATACAAAAATCCTTGTTTTTTCTTAATTTTGAAAATTCATGTAATGTAACAACGTACCTTTGACTCGATTACTACATTGGTTTCTGGCTGAACATCTACTTTCAAGTTTTCAAAACCTTCGAAGATATATCTTCTTACATCCCCAATAGATCGGCACACACTACGTTTGCTCTCATGGAAGTAAAACTGCAATCCAAGATGAATTTCCTTAATTTTTATAGAGAAATTACATTACAAAAAAATTAAAATCACAATATTACCAAATAAATAATAATAAAAATCACAAGAAACACGTTTGATAATTTTTTATACATACAAAACAAATGATACCTTAATTATAATTTTTTAAAGGCAGAAGAAAATGAAAATTAAGTGCAATTAAATTCTAATTCGATTGCGAATGACTATCACTAAATCTCAATTGTCAAGAAGGAAATAAAAAAATAATAAATGTCGAAAGTTCATCTAAAATCTTCATTCTAAATAATAAATATTATTGGATAAATAGATAAATGTGAGTGTACTTTAGGAAAGTAGTAAGACTCAATATTCAAATAAAAGGAAATTTTTTTATAAAAGGACTTATATTACCGTTTCACATCTTCCATTTTGACGTTGTCTCCTTTCAGCTTTCCATCCATGTAGCATGTCATAATATTTGCGATTAAGTCCGTATGAATCACTTGGCATGTCTTCATTCTATTATTTGAGTACATAATAAAATATTAAAATAGTCAGGCCTCTCTATTTACTCAGCATGTTATTTACAACCTTTTACTATAACAACCATGGTGTTATAGAACTGATTTTTCATGTTATATTATATTGTACGCCTTTTTTTTAATAATATTTCACTATAGTTATAATAAAATAGCAAATGAATCTACTATAGAAATGTCTAACAATATTAGTGTCTTCTACAAAGAAATAGTCTTAGTAATCAAATGTACTAACCTTTTTTAGTTTAATAGTGTAAAGGTTTGTTGCACCTTTAGAAGGTACAATTACAAAGTCAACTAAAGTATTTGCTATTGCTTTTGTAGTAACTAAACTTCTCTTCTTCCTAGCCAGTTTTTCGGGTACTGTGGTTGTTTCAACATCATTCTGCAAATAAGAAAATATGTTAAATTTTTGTAACTGTAAATGTAAAAAATGAAAATCTAGTTAAATTATTTTAAAATATAAAACTGTATCATTTTTCAGAAGTAGAATTAAAAAATCAAGGTTACATTAATCTAAGTAAGGGGGAATGATTTTTGCTTAACAACAAACTAAGAGAATTGAGTGACATGGTAAAATTGTTATAAAGTTCAAGTGTGTCAATATTATGTTCCTTTTACAGCTATAATTTTTTATTTTCATATCTAATAAAATACACTAGAAATATCCTCGTCATTTTGACAATCATGTTTCAGAAAACTAAATAATTTTTAAACACAAATTATTCTCAATAATCAACCATAAGAGACAATATTTATAAGAAAACTACTCTATATGCTCGAATAATGTCTTCTTATGAACAAATAAGTATAAGAAAACATGAATCGCCCTCAATTGATATAATATTTAATGCAAGAAAATTAAAATCAATTAGTATTCTATAAGATTCCGCCAAATATTCTATCTTATTAAATAGTTGGCTTACTAGGTGAAATCATATCCAATATTTTCTATAAATAATTAAAGAGAAAATTAACAGTTACAAATATCGAATATTTAAAATTTTTATTTAAATAGTTTATAAATGGGCCATTTTGAGAAAACTTTACAAATATTAAAATAGTAATTTATTAGATTATCTGTTAATTTTATTCTTTTAATTTTGCATTAGTATTAAAATTGATTCCGTGATATACATTTAGATGTTAATGAGTATTTGTATTTTACATACGATTACACATTAATAATCTCGACTTCATTAATATA
Organism: Solanum stenotomum; assembly: GCF_019186545.1. Taxonomy (NCBI): domain Eukaryota; kingdom Viridiplantae; phylum Streptophyta; class Magnoliopsida; order Solanales; family Solanaceae; genus Solanum; species Solanum stenotomum. Next base: position 16,886,890 of record NC_064286.1, on the reverse strand, counting down.
CAATTTAGGTTAAAAAGCTTGATATACCCCTCGACATTATGAATTACTATTGATATACCCCCTCGTTTATAAAATACTCACACATATACTCCTACGTACCTTTACACAAATGAGAAGATATACCCTTTTCGACTGAAGTAACTAAAAAAAAAATATTTCATTCCTAGTAAAATAAAATCTATAGAGGGGTGTATTTGATCCTTTCTCACAAAGCTCAAGGGTATGTCTGATTTAGTATACACCGCAATTTCTTCCTATAAATATATATTTTTTTTAGAAAAAGTGTATGAGGATAAAGTCCTAATGCCACAAACATCCAGTGTTATTAAATACCCGATAATTCTCTAATGAGGGTAGAAAATAACTATAAATTAAAGATAACATAGGAAAATTAAAGCATCTGATATGATAATAAATAACGAATAAAGTTGTAGAAATCTTACTTGTATTAGCTGACTTGATATAGGAGTGGGTGCTAGTATGAATTTTGTGTTATCAATTTGGTTTTGTAGAACCTGTAAATAATGCACTTAATTTTTAATTATTTAAAAAAAAGTAAAAAAAAATGATTATCTATTCTCTAATTTTGACTCATTTAAAAATAAAAAATGTTTTATCAAATTTCATAAACTCTTTTGCTTTCAGAATTGTCAGTACAAAAATGTTTTAGCTATTATCAATGGTAAAAAAAAAAACAATCAAGTAAGAAAGTTTTAAGGAAAACATAATAATTAATGAATGGTTTTATAAAATAATAATAAGAACTTCCGTATCTTTGAAAAAACAAATATAGAAAACCTAACCCAAAATTTTCTCAAATAATTAATGCATCTCAAAGAACAAATAAAAAATATATTGAGCGAGTAACTTAGTTAGACGGCAACGTACCACAACTTGAGCACCACTAATTATTGGCACATACGGAACTATTTCGCGACAAGTGTTCATTTCATGATCTGAGGAAGCCATGTATATATGAAGATGAAAAGAAATAAGTATTCAACGTAAATCTCAAGAATGAGAAGTGAGAAGAATATGGGTTGAGGGATTAGTATATATAGATAATAAAAATTGGAAGAGAGAAAATTTTATTCAATACTGATGAGGTTACAATTAATATAATCATTTATATTGAATATGCTCTTTTGAAAATATAATAATTGTATTCCTCATATTTGGACTTTTTTAAAAATTGAAATATGGTCAATTACTTATTTATTGCTTTAATATGTAGATAATATGACAATTTATCATAATTTCTCTTTTTATGTGAACATAATTAATAGGTTAAGCTAAAATTTACTTGTTCTCCATTTTTGAGATTATTAATAATCAAAATTTTAAAGTTGAACTTTAAGTATCTCGTATTTGGTTACTTCACAAAATTCACTTTAAATACACTATACCTTTTAGACACTTAAGCTCGTATGATTTATAGGTTAATACATACTATTTGAGTTGAATTTCACTTAAAGTCAAGTTATTAATTTATGATATATATTTATGAAATTCGCAAAGACATAAAACATGTAATTTTGCAATAAAAAAAGTTTTGATGCATGACGAACACAAAACACATTATAAAATAAGCTCGTGTTGCATTAAATAAAATATAGAAATATATCTTCTCCAAAGGGATTAGTACAAACAATGTTCAAATATTTTTTGGCTTAACACGATTAAGGAGAATTAATTCATTTGATGGAGATGGTTATAAACCACAGGTGATTGACTAAAATGGTAAACAACCAGAATTAATTCTGAAAAAAAATTGAGAAACAACAATTTATTATAAATGAGAGGAGTTAAGTGAATATTAAAATTAGTACCATAATTGAGCTTCTGAACTTGAAGGGTCTATTCAGAGCTATAGCAGGTGATGATCTAAATCAGAACTTAATGAACCTATGGGAACTTTTTGGTCACTTCAGATACCCATTGTTAGTCAAACTACCACCCTTTTGAGGTTGGTCCTAGTGTCACTTTCTAGAGAAATAACAATATGGTTGTAACACCTCAAAACTCTACTCTTAGAGTCTGAATCATTCACCGTAAGTATATGATCTTGAGCTGGATGATGTCCTAGTTGCTCATATGTTTTAAGGTCCTTTAACAAGTGTAGCACGGGTATCAGAAGTGATTTAGGGTGATAAAGGACCTCTAACACCAAGCTAGGTTCAAAACATTTCTATCAGCTAAATTTCTACAAGAGTCTTTATATGGGTCAACTTCCATCGACCACATCTCTTAGAATATGAAGATTAAGTGACCCAGAACATATCAAATCTAAAGTCTAAGAGTGTTCTTTCCAACTCCACCAAGTTTACATGAAACCGAGTTCGGTATAAAACTTTATGGTTGATTTACTAGAGACACTTTAACCTGGTAAAAGATTCGCGATGGCTCTGTGGCACAGAGTAAATGTGAACCTAGGAATAAAATTTTGACTTCGAGCTCTCATAAATTATCTTCTTAAGATTGTTTTTGTCTGAAAAACCTTTAGGGAGTTATCTAAATGGCCCTAAACATGTGGAAAATGATTTTTTTAATAAATAAAATACTCTCATTCATCCTAAACTCCTACACTAAAAAAAAGGATGGCTAGGGTTCATTTTCCAAGATTTTACTTCAAGATTCGCCACCAAGTTATGTAAGGCTTCAATGTGAGTATTCCTTTCTCTCTCACGCCTAAAGTAGTTTGGTTCTCGAGAAACTCTTCAAGATTTTTAGATTGAAATCTAGGGTTCAAATGAAATTATGATTTTTCCTCATGAACTCATATTTTCATTATTTCACGTTGATTTTTTAAAAATAATTGCACTAATTTGGCATGATTCCTATGGCCTCTTATGCATTTTATACATTTAAGAATTAAATCAAGCATGATATGATTTACAACCTAAATAGAGGTTATTTTTAAGGCATTATTATTGAGCTTTGCCGCACATGTGATATGAATCAGAAGAGATTTAATACCTATGAGCAATAAATAAACACATGTTGTTTTAGGAGGACTATTTAGTACAAAGAGGAGGGAGGTTTTAAAAACTAAAGTCTCATAATTATGTGCCAACGTAGGATTATGTTTCACCACTTTAAAAGTTGATCGTTAGCCCTTTGTGGGACATGATAGTGGATCCAAATAAGATAAGATAAGGTTCTATACCCTGGAAACGTATAGGACAACCCATCCACTTAGAATTACATGTTGGGCTTCATAAGCTCAAATGACATATGTTGGTTAGAAGATACTCCCAAACTTATGTATCTTTTATGATATTTCATTAACTATATTCGATGTATATTAGTTATGTTATTTTATGTTATGATAATTCAAGGCTACTGATTTAGACTCATCATTGTGCAAATGTTTTTTGAAAAAAGGTCTTCAAACTAATATTTATGCTTATTTTCCAATTATCTCTTTCCAGTGCATTTATTGCGATTATAAATTTACATTTTAGAAACATTATTCCATTGTTTCCTCCTTATGTTTATTTATATGACTAAGTTGGTTCCCTTACATTCTCATTACATTACACGTACTGACACATATGTTTCTCTGCATTGCATCCATTTATGAGGTAGATTTTGGTGCTTGTACTCTGACTTGTGGCTAGTAAGGTTGCAATATTTACAATTAGCACTTGGTGAGCCCTCTTCAGTTGAAAACGAGATGAACCCTCCTAAGTTGGGAAAAAGATGAGCCTTCCTCAGTTGGGAATGAGAAAAGCAGGCTCAAACGAGATCATCAACTAAGGTTCAAACACCTGAAGTATGGAGCAAGAAGAAGGCGAGCTGAAGCATGATTGGAAATTTGCCGAATGATATCGGTGAGCCTGACTAACGTCTTCGAGTGAGTAGTACATTAAATTTTTGGCTGAATTGGGAAACTATAATATCACGCCTCTAGCCTACACCCTGGACATGTCCGACACTCGAGAACCATTGCTGGTCCCAAAGCGAATATAGTTATGGGATAAAAGGATGTTTATTGGAACTCTAACCTAATTGGGAGAATTTCCATCTTACCATATCCACTCGGTGCTTAGCCTCTATTACCGTAGAGTGGGTCATTCACATTAACATTATTGTACTTGTGAGGGCCACTAACATTGGGTCTACCAACCTAAAGTACATTACACAAAAAAGGACCACCACCATTAGGTCTACCGATTCAAGGTACATTAAGGATAACTCATTGAATTTTCCAAGAAGGGTGCCATCAACATTGGGTCTACCAATACAAGGTTCATCATTTCACACATGAAATGGCCACCAACATTGGGTCTACCGATTCAAGGTTTATCATCACATTAATTTCTAGACTCATCATGAAGGGCAACCAACACTAGGTCTACCGGTTCAAGAGTAAGCCTAGAATACTTCATCATTCATTTATGAAAGGGTTACCAATATTAGGTCTACCGATTCATGTTCATTAAGTCAAGACACATTCATAACACAAGAAGAGGATGCCTAAGCCAACCAATTCAAGATGTAACAATCAACATTACTTTCATTCATTCAAGAAGAGGATGCCTAAGCCTACCAATTCAAGATACAACATTCAAGTTCACATTCATCAATACAAGAAAAGGATGCCTTAAGCCTGCCAATTCAAGATGTAACCTCACATTATAGAAACCCTTCACATCCTATCATCATCATTCATGAGTGTCAATTGAGAATATGCTTTCAATCATAACACCATTACATTCTAAACATGATCATAACACTTTCATTGAGATCACCCACATATACTTCACATAATAATCATACATAGATACTTCATGAAATTGCTTTTCAAGGCTATACATCAATCACAACCCATACATCTAAGATTCTACAATATATAATGGAATTAACATGATTCAATACCTAATTCAATATAAGCAAAGCAATTCAACATACTTTCATAATTAATCAATTCCCAATCACAAATCGCAACTTAGGATTTTGGGAAAAACATGGGTTCATAGAAGAAATCATATTATTTCACCATTAAAACATCAGCTAAACAATAATTAATCACTTAAATGCCTTTTGAAAATGTTTGGAATTGAACCCATGCATAGATTGAAAACTAGGGTTTTTGGGGAAACTTGGAAACTTGAATCAACTTTGAAATTGGCTCCTTGAAAGAAACTAAGTAAAGGATGAAGACTACCATACTTTTCTTGTGAATCCCCAAGAAATTTTAGGAAGAAACACCTTGAATCCACAACCCTAGCTCCCTCTTCTTTTTCTTCTACTTTGAGAACTTCTACAGAGAGAAATATTGGAAGGGATGAACTCTTTTGATTTGATTGGGTTTTGGAGAATATAGGAGTAAATGAATTGTTTTAGGACTTAAAACTATATATAACAGTGATATAAAAAATTTATAAACAACCCCACATAATAATAAATTAAAATGAAATTACTTAAAAGACCTCAAATTAGGCAGCCCCGTCAGGGACCACGCCCATCTTAATGGGTCATGACGGGGGACCACGGCTCATGGTGGTGCCCGTGGTCCCTTAGGCAGTAGCTTCCTCAACTTTCCCAAGACTTAAAGGGCCTAAGGAATGACCAAGAGACCTCCCACGATCCGTGGTCAAGACCATGAGTCGTGGTGATGGTCGTGGTATTGACGCAGTATCAAGGCATCCCAAGCCTTGCCTCTAAGAGCCTAAATGATCTTCACGATCACCCTCCATGGCTCGTCATAGGCACTACGGCCCGTGGTGCCACCCGTGGTCCCTTGATCAGCAGCTCCCTCATCTTGACATTCTCTAACAAGGCCAAGGCAACCCCACGAGCATTCCTATCGCCCATGGTCATGACCACCAGCCGTAAAATGGCTCGTGAAGGGGAGCCTTGGCTTGGCACCTCACAAGGGCACAGTGCCTTGCAAACCACGGGTGGCACCATGACTCGTGGTGGCCACCACAGGTCGTGAAGACCCTCGTGGTCATGGTAGGCAATGTCTAGGCCTAGTTTTAGGCAACCTTGGTCCCCAACCCATGGCCTTCGCCCAAATCCCTTACCCCTTGCCCTTACCCCTTTACGATAACTCACACGTTTAGGCTCTAGTTCACCTACTAATTTTCCGGGTCGTTACATAAAGTAAATTTGAACTATATTTAAGAGGCTCATCATTGCCTATATATGATCCCTTTGACCAACCTCTAAAGGGCAATAAATAATGCTCACATCAGCCTACTCCACACCGACAACTTGAAAAAACTATCTAAGAACTCATGAAACAACAAACCATAAACTTAATTGGAACCTCGTTTGACTACATACGATCTTAGGTACACCTCTAAATGCTCTTATTAATCTAATGATGTAGCCACACTTCATTTCTCTCAGCTAAGGGTCATAATACCACATTGTTAATTTATCTGCTCACCTACTTTATGTCAAACCTACCAGATATCTCAAAACTAACATCATCACCAACTAATACCTCATGAAAAGTAGTCAATCATTATCTCCCAATCTACCTATTTATAGTTTATCATCACAACTTTTTTCACAACCTAAGTACAATTTGCCCATTCACTACACATCCTTTCCTAATGAGTTCTATAACTCTATAAATATCAATGGGCTCTCTTTTCAAAATCATAATCCTAGATTACATCTATCACGTCATGAATACTCTGTTCTTTTATTAAATACCTATACTTGGCCTTCACTAATGTAGTGTTACATTGACATAAACTCTCTTCTTGTTAAATTATACTCTAACTTATCATGACTGGAAACTATTCCTCTACCTTCTATCATGAAATCCAAATAAAAATTTTACTCCTTAGCCTACACATAAGGGAAAACTCCTCATTATTGACTTACTGGGTACGTGACTACAACTATACACTTTACCCAATATATGTCCCCATTTCTTTAGGTTACTACACTTCCAAATGCATACTTAAAACTCTTAGCACTTCTACTACTACTGCTCATAACATTTCATCTCATACTATCTTACGGGTGATAATACTATCCAAGCTCTCAAAAACACACTCCCCTCATAATGGGCATCACCTGAAACAAGGTTTTATAAAGAGAATCTGAGAGTACATCTTGCTTTTAGCTCGAATGCATGAGTCATCTGAAGAAAGATGCATTCTTTTGAATCAATAAACTTAATGCACACTAATTGGCTTCTCTCAAGCCTTATGCAATCTCTTTACTTTCTGAACACTTTTGTTGAGAGTAACTTATCAATAAGAATTTGGGCTTTGCTTTTCAACCACCTTTAGTGTGAGGGGTAGTCAACTAAATTTGTGTAACGCAGGAGTTTGAATAAGTTTCTCATGACATAGTTCTATTGCAAGAATTAGAGTATGAAAGAAGGGAAACTTTTCTTAGTTGTCTATAGTCCCTGATTTATAGAAATGGGGCCCTCATAACCATAAATAAGATCCTACTGCCACAGCTTCATAGACACCCTACGACACTTAAACTTTGTATTCTGATACTAAGTTTTTGACGCCCGAGCCTACACCTTGGACGTGGCCGGCACTCGAGAACCATTGTTGGTCCCCAAGCGAACCTTTGGCATGACTGACTAATTAGCGGAAGACTTACTCAATCAAGAATAGGCTTTAAAACAGAAATGTAAAACTCAATAAGAATGTCTGAAAGTACTCACTACAATTATAATAATAATTTGCAAAACATCTTTAAATGAAAAAATGTACTAAGATACTTCTCGAGTCTATCTATCTATGAAGCCTATAATGTTTAAGATAGATGACTGGACAATACCCACAATACCTCCAAACAGTAGGTCGAATGATATCAATACATTTGAATGTACGAGTATGTAATCTAGCGAGGAGAAATAACTGAATGAAAGGATTGCAATAGGTAGCAATATACTTAATCTTAATGTAAAGAAATAAAGGAGTTAAATTAGTTAAAGCTTTACAAAATACCTTCTCATTTCTGAACTCAACATAATAAGTGATATATAAAAATATACATTAACTCTATTAGGACATTTTCTAACCAACAATCATCATTGAGCTATGTGATGATAACATCTTGACCCCACTTCCAGAGTTGTCCTATATCGTGTAGACATTTAGAACCTGTCAACTAAGTGGATCCACAAAGCAATGAGAATTTATCTTAAAAGTATGATCATGTACCCGTATTGGAAAGACATGGTTTATGGGACTGTGAGTTGTTTGAACTCTCACATATACCGATGTTCAATACTTCCTCCAATAATATACTCTTTCTCAAATTTATGAAACATACTCTTTCTCTGGTTTGAGATAATTGCTCAACTATCCTCTTAAAAGAGGTAAATGCGCTGAAATATCTTTGAAACTCATTGCACATTTAGAAAACATGGTATTTCTTTACTCAATCTAAAAACACATTTTGGGTTGAGATAATTACTAAAAAGGGGCCTCTTTAAGAGGTAACTATTCTATTCTCAATCTTTCTTAAAACTCTTTTTTCACTTTTATTAAAATAATATTGTCTTTCTTCATGTAAAAATGAAATTTTTGGGAAATACTTAGTTTCCTTATGCTTAAATCTTGGTTAAACTCTTTCTAAAACTCCTCTTGATTTTCTCAAAACTCAGTTTAAACAAATATATTTTGTTTAAAAGATTCTCAATAAGAACTCAATGAATACATAGAAAATAGGGTTAATGTTGAAAAATAGGCATGAACAATCAACTCAAGAATCTCAATGCAAGATATAACAACTCAGTAATAGGAACTAGAATTAAATAATTAATAACCCAAGAACTCGGAATTCAAGACAAGCAGGTGGACCTTGTAGGGACAAAAAACCATGCCACAAAATGACAAAGGTCCAAACAATAAGAAGATACATATTTCCAAGACTATTTTCAGCAAAAATATATTTTCAACAAGGATATACATGCAAAAGATTCAACAAAAGCTATGTGTGCTTATTTCCAGCAACGTTGCATATATTATCAACTATGTGTAGTCATTATCAGTACTGTTTAATATTTATTAGCTACGTGTAAAGAGAATAATTGTGTATTAGTGTATGGACAGATGTAAAACATATAACTTAATAAGTTAGATTAGTCAGCACTGGATCTTCGATAAGCTCAACTATTTCAAAGAAAACTTCTTTACTACTGCTGGTAATGGCATGTATGGAGTTGTCTTGGAAGGTGTAAATTATACCACCAGATTCACAGTTCGTTGAATTATTACTGTCTGAACTATATATCATATTAAGTTGGTCATCTTCACTAGGACTCCTTTCAAAAGAAGAACTAGTTTGGTTTTTATCAAGAATTGAATATAATTTATTTTTAACTTCATATTTTAGTTCTAACATATTTATCTTATCCTTATTTTTATTAGGTACACGACAATATCTAGCATGGTGTCCGATTTTTCCACAGTTCCAACACGTATCAGTGTTGATATTACTATTAATATCTAATTTAGATTTTCTAAATTTTTTTTGTAATAATGAGGTTTTTCATGTTTATTATTATAATTTTTATGATGGTGTTTACCCTTTTTAGAAACTTTATTTGAAGGTGCAGATAATTTGGTATATCAAAAGTGTTTACAAAAATCCCCTAATTCATTTCATGGTAATTTACTATCATTTTTCAATTGATTTTTAAGTTTCATATCTATATATAAATTTAATCTGGTAATATTTATAAAACTTATGAGGTCACCATAGATTAATTAATTATATGAGATTTTCCCCTCACACCTATCTTTTAAATTTATCCTAACCTTTTTAGCAAATAGTATTGGTAAACCAATAATAATTTTTTCCTTCCCATAGTCATGATTAAATTCTTTTCTAATCATAAATTTATTTTGGTAAATATCTTAATACCACCTAAAATCATCTAACTTCGAACAAGATAGATTAGATAATATTTCTAGACTTCTATCGTGAAAGAGATGAGGTTCACCTATAAAATGTTTAGCTATATTATAAATTAAGGTGGTGATGGCATCTTCCAAGATTTGATCTTTTATGGTTTTTCCCAAAAGATTCATTCTTAATAACTTGGTTAATAGTTGTAGCATTTAATATTCCATGCTTATTATCTTCCGTGAGATAATTATTCCACCAATTTTTTGATGTACCAATAAACCCAGTTGTTATTAATGTGGTGCGGCCAGTACAATAAGTTCAAAGTTTGGTAGTTGTTGTTCTTCTTCCACTTATGTTCTTAGTTTTATTCCTTGAAGTAGGGTAACCGATTAACCATGGTTTAGATGTTGGCAGGCCCGTAATTTTCCGTTGGATTACCTTAGACTGTATGTGTCATAGAGCTAGACCTGGGGGGTTTTCCCGTCGCCAAGCCTAGAGAAATAAAATCTGATAAGGTAAGTGAAAAAAGTAACAATAATTACTACACAAAGAATTTACTATTCTGAAGGTAACCTTTAAAGTAGACACTTAAGCCCAAGGATAGTGTTCTTCTCTCCTAAATATTCATGTCTACACTGTCATCCGTAAAAGATTTAGAATATTTAATAAATACTACGACAAACAATAAAATGATAAGTAATGATACTACTTTGGTGAAGTCCATTAAAACAATTAAGATTTCTATTGACATGATTAGACCACAGGAAACTTTTGAACCCGATTTTTACTAATTAAAAAAATTATGGAATAATCCAGAAGAATCCATTAAAAATAGTGGTATATACAAAGATATTCAATAACAGAATGATTAGCCTTTAGAGCTAAGTGGTTCAGTGATATGAAAAGATAAAAATGTAATATATAGTTTTTTAAACGATTTGAATGCACATGAAAAGATTGAAACCCTAGGATTCTTGAAGAGATCTTGAACTTGGGGTATTTAAATCATGAGAAAATGGACAAATCCCTTTCTTGGAGTTCTTGATTTTTATAAGAATGCGAATAGGGGATTTTGAGAGTTGTTATGCATATAATAACGTTATTAGGTTGTAAGATGGACTTTGGGAGGTTGATTTAGGGTAAAAGGTTAATATTAACCTTTTAGAAACTGAAGAAAACCATAAAAATCAAGGAAACAACATTTTTATGAATCTCGTCGGCCAAATCGGTGATCTGGAGGTCTCCTCGCCATAAACACTCAGCGTATCGCCCATTGGGACTTTATCTCGCCCAAATAGACATAAGCTTAAGGTTTTCGGGATAAATGAGCGAGCTAATTTGGTGATTCGCAAACCCATTCAGTGGATCGCTGATTGAGCAGGTGAGTTCGCCCAATTTCCCAACCTGGGTATGTTCAAGTAAAACAATCGTAAATATTTACTCCAAACACGAAACAAGGAACAATTGGTGGTGTTGGAAACAAGACTCATAGATCTTTAATTTGGAAGGTTGTAAGCCACCTAATTCATAATATGCTAAGATATATGAGTTATTGAATTCTACCTTTATATAAACTCATGCAAGAACTTAGCTAATAGGAATGCTTTGAACTTGGCTTGGTGTTTGAGGTCCCTTATGACCCTAGACCACATTAGATACTCTTGATACACTTGTTAAGGATATTATATCATATGTGAAAGTATAAAATAACCCGTTTCAAACTAATATTCTTACAAGGAACTATTAAAATTTTAAGAGTACAGTTGCGAGGCACTACAAAATGATTCGGATCTTAGCATAGAAATTTTTGGGGTGTTACATATAAATAGGCCAAAGGAGAGAGAAAAGGGGGTAGGAAAAATATGGGACAGTTTTGAATATTTTGGAGACAGAAACACTTCCTATTGCGTGAAGAACACTTTTAGTTTCTGGGGGCATTTGATTTTTTATCTTTAATTTTATAAATTGAAGTTGAATTCGAATCTTTCTTGCTTGTTATTGCTCAAATTCATGGTACCGACAACTGATTTTATGAAAGGTATAAATTCTCTACACTTTGTGATGCGTGGCTAAAACCCTAATCTTTAGGGGTGTGATTATGGGGTTGGATAGTAATTTAACTTAGTGAATGTGTTGAATTGCTCTATTTTATAACTTTTAATCATAGATTTAAACAGTTACCATATGCATAAAGCATGAATTAAGGTGGCCAACACTTTGACCTCGCATTGCTGCTTGAAAAGACCAATATGAGTGGGTAATTAGTTTGATGTTTTCAATTTAGTTATGATTAATTGTATATCCAATGTAGTGGGTTGAATTGAAAACCGCATGAATGAGGCTGAAAGAAGATTTCATGAACTAGTGTTATGAGATCAAAAGAAGATTAACACTATTAAAGATAACCCAACCTATCCATGATTTTTTAGTTTTACTGAGAAATTCAGCACTACCCCTAGTGATATCAATGTTCAATTCCCCACACCCCTAGAGTTAACTAAATTCGTGAAACTTTGCTTACTTAGATATTGTTAAAATTGTGAGCCTGAATTCGTGTTGTTAAATTTAGTGGAATCATCCACATATTTTCCCTCTTTACTACATTGAGATTAATTCTGATTTAAGTCCCTAATAGAATCATTAATCTCACACCATTCCTTGTGTTATTCGACCCTGACTCTTAGTTGGGTATTTTAATTCACAACAAATGCCTACTCTTTTGATTAGTTTTGAGGAGTAGTTTGATTGCTTAAAAAAATGTTGCCGGTGCTGGGGAATGGTAGCTAGGAATTCAATTTGAGAAGAAATTTGCATACGAATATTTTTTGTAGGTGAACAAACTTACGCTTGGACCTCGTGTTGTGTTCTTTTGGTAGATGAAACAATGAATACATATAGTGGTGATGACTCTAGTCACTATGGACAGGATAATGAAATTAGAAAGGAAGAAGCGGTGATTTCTCATATCACAAATAAAGTTGAAGCAATTTGGTTACCACCGGTAAATAAGGATGTCAAATTTGTCGTAACCAAGTCCATGTTGCAACTTATTAAATTGGGAGGATCATTTTGGTGTTTTGAATATGAAGATCCTAATTATCACCTCCACAAGTTTTTGAATGTGTTCAACCCTTTTTTGGTTGATGGTATTTCACATGAGTCAAGGCGGTTTAGGTTATGTCCTTTTTCTTTAATGAGGGAAATGACTAGGTGGTTTATTGAGTTGACGAGAAAATGTATTACATCATGGGAAGAATTGATTGAAGTTTTCCTTTAAAGGTTCTTTCCTCCGTCTAAACTAATGAAAGATATTCAGAATAATGAAATATTGAATGGAGAACTAGTACATAAAGCGTGGTTACATTTTAAAAAGGTGTTGTTACTATGAAAAAACATAGTGTTCCTGATGAGCTACTCTTACTATAATTTTACCAAAGTCTTGATGTTGTAAATAAAGGATTGGTTGATCATCTTGTTCGGGGCAGCATAGTTAAGCAACCATTCATAGAAGCATAAAGGTTGCTTGATGAGATGACGAAAATTAACCAAGCTTGGTACACGAGTGAAGAATATGTGTCACTTCCACATTTGATAATATTTAAGGAACAAGAAGAGAAAAACTAAGAGCGTAACAAAAGCATTGCTAAAATACCTGCTCAACTTGAAATGTTTATCTGAGCGTGGGGAAAATTTAGTGAATGCAATGTCCCGGAGAATGTATATTGATGGGGCTCACATGAGAGGTGGAAAATCCGAGTGTTTGCGGCGAAGATATCCCAGACTTGTTAGAAATCAATGTTGGACCAAAAATAATGACGAAAGTTGGTATGAAGGGCAATGTGAAGATGCTAAAGGTGTACCGCCTTTCAATATACATAACGATGAATACTCATACCGATGACTTGTTGACTAAAATTCACGACAAAATGGAGGGCTGCCATATGATTTTGCAAGAAATGAAGAGAGCTGTTTTAACTTTTTCCACCACCGTAATCTCACATTCATCCTCCATTAAGCTTCTTGAAGAAAAGATGGGGCAGCTGAATTTTTATGTGTATGCTAATCCGTATGATAATTCAGTGACTCATGTAAATGAAAATAATAAGTCTACTATCCAAGTTTCGGCAATAGTTACTAGAATTGGGAAATATTTTCACGAAATAACAAGGACCGATAACGTAGATGCTCAAGGGGGTGATTTCTAATGATGATTCACCTAAGGGAATGGGTAAGACACTAACAAAAGAGGTTGAAGGTAAGCTGAAGTAAGATGTGAAGGAAGGCGGTGTTGAGGCCTCATCCACATTGCCTCAAATCAAGATAAAGCCTCATTTTCCTCAAAGATTAAGGAAGAAAAATTACAATGCAAAATTTTAAAAGTTCATGGAGATAGTGAAAGATTTGAACGTAAATATTCCATTGTTGGATGCCTTGACCGAAATATTAGGTTATGCCAAAAATATGAAAGAATTGGTGAAGAAGAGGATGATAGATTGTGAAACAATTGAAATATTTCAAACATGTGATGCGGTTATGACAAAGAATACAATCTTCAAGAATGATGATCTAGGAGCTTTCACTATTCCATGCACTATTGGTGCGTGCACTTTTGCAAAAGCCTTGTGCAAGTATAAATTTGATGCCGCTAATGATATTTAATAAGATTGGGATTGATGAATTAAAACCGACAAAAATAAGGATCTTCATGATTGATCATTGGCGTGCTCTTTGATGTTTTGGTGAAGGTTAACATATTCTAGTTCCCACTGATTTTGAGGTGCTTTATTGCGAGATTGATATTGATATGTCGGTTATCTGTGGTAGATGTGGAATATAACATCCCGGAAACTAGTAGGCTAAACTAGAACTTTTTGTGAGGGTTCTAGAGTTTAACGTGAGGGTTAAAATCATAAATATGACTTCCCGTACTTAGAATGAAGTGTTTAGTGTTAGGGAATCAGGGTACAACCCCCCAACGACCAACCAAGGGTCCATGAGGGGGGGGACCCAAAACAGCCCCTAGAAACTGCCCAAATGGGCCACTTACGGATGGGACTCATGCCCAGTAGGTGGACCCACGCCCCGTAGAATGGATCGTGGGTCAAGACCCAAAAAAAGCCAAGCCACTGGCAACCACCCACAGAGGGCCAGCAATCCCTGTGTACCAACCCACGATCCGTGGGCGTGATCTCGTGGGTGAGGCAGCCTAGGCCCTTGAGTGGTTAAGTGAATGGGGTTAGGGAAGGTTCTAGAATTAATTAGGGATTAAGTGGGGTCGTTTTATATTAGATTAGACCTATTATATAAAGAATTTAGAGACCACATCATTATTTCAACTCCCAAAAAGAAACCCAATTTCCTCAAAGAAATCCTCTCTCTAGAAAGTGAAGAAGAAGAAGAAGGGTCCAAGCTAGGTCAATTTTCCAATCTTCCAAGATTTCTAGGGCTTTATGATCAAGGTATGATGGCTTATTAATTCATGGACTCCTTTCATCCATGAAGCTCTCATGTTTCCCCTAATTGTGAAGATGAACCCCTAATTCTAGTTAGGGTTCCTTCCTGTATTGTGGGTATTATTATATGTTGATCCAATTAAGTCAATAATGGTTGTTTATGATTGATTATGATGTACTTACATGATTTTAGTATGATTATACATGTATTCTTGATTAACATAAGATTCTAGGGTGAAATTCATATAGTTGGTTTTATGCCATGAAAGAGGAATTTGAGGGCTTAGGTGTGACCTTCTAAGATTGATGAATTTTTTTATGAATTTCTTTGAGACTAGAGCACCTAAATATGATATTACGTGTTTTCTATGTCTAACCCTAGTCTATTTGATGAAATTGAAGTAATGTGGGTTTGTGCTCTAAAGAGGGAAATTGAGGATTTAGAGATGATCTTCTAGGGTTGATGACATGTGTAGTAATTGTTTAAGAATGAAAGTACATAGACATGAATTGAATTTGATTAAGTTATATATGATGGATCATTACTAGAAATGATTGATATTGAGCCTTTATGGTGAATTATGACTAGAATTGCTTAAGAATGAAGCATGTAATTAGAATGCCTTATAATCCAGGTTTGTATGATGATTGTAAGAAGTAAATCTTTGAGAGTAAGGCTTGTAATTATGAATGTTGATTAATAGGGCTTTCAGAGCGAGGTTAATATGTTTGATTAAGTTTGTAATGGCTTTGAGAGGGAAGTCTATATGATAATGGTAAACTATTAGGTAGAGTTGTTGTGGAAGGACCTAACCCACCTAATCTACCTCATGAATGTTTGAATGTATGAAGTGATAGAATCACATATGTCAGGATGATTTCCATGTCTAGTGCTTGAATCCCATGTGTGATAATGGAAAGTAAGTCTTGAACCTGAAGGAGGTGAGATATGAGATTAAGTTTGTAGTAATTGAACTACTTGAATTATGATTATATCCATCTAAGGTAGTCATTCTAGATATGTTGACTTGATATGAGCTTTGACCCTTGAAAGGGCAACATATGATATTATGCATGTTTTATGAAGGTTATGTATATTCTTTAAGAACACTTTGAGAGTAAAGTGATTATGACTATGACATAATTGTGGTGTTGTTGAAAGGCTATTCTCGCATACACCCTTATGCATGACTATGAATAAAGTGTCCATGATTATGATAATGTTGTTGTGATTCATTGAGAGGCTATTCTCATTAACACATAATGAACATGATGTGAAAGGTTTTCTCACAATATGATGATTCTAAGTTTGAAAGGCTTTCTCACCTAATTGAACCTAAAATCAACATAAAGACATGAACGGTGAAAGGTTATTCTCACGCATGATCTAATGAGCTATTCTAATGAAACAAGCTATGACTTAACAAGTACTTCGTGGGAATTATGCTTAGCACCGAGTGGATATTGTATATGAGATGGAAGCTATTACCTCAGTAAGTCCGACTATCCAAATGGGTTTCTTCTACCTCAGTGAGTTCGGGTTCCCAAAACATGTATCTCATAAGATGGAAATCTTCTACCTCAGTGAGTCCGGGTTTCTAGTAGCAATCTCATTATCCCATAACTATGTTCCCACATAGTTTATTTAGCTATTGGATCCACCTAAAGCTAACATGACATTGTCTTACCTTAGAAAAGTAAGACAACCCTTTTCAGTGTGGGTAATACCAGATTCCATGATAAGCTCACATGGTCTATGTCGGGAAAGGCTAATTCCACTATCTTAAACAAGAACATGAATTATGAATTATGGTTACTCAAGAGGATTTGCTTAGCATGGTAGGATTTATGAGGTCTTATTGTAACGACCGGATTCCGTCGTTATAGAAAAGCCAACGGGGGAAAATTTTAGGCCGAAATATTTTTTTGTAGTAACTTTGGATTTCCAACCTAGTCCAGATTTGGACAAAATTGAAGTCAGTGAGGTCTAGAGAAATTTTGTAGCAATTGGGTGATTTAAATATGATTTTGATTACATGAGTAGATAGCTAACGCGTTAAGGAATCTGTATGAGTTTACGGAATTGAGTTCGGGTGAGTAGAACTCCCGAAACTGGCCTTGCCATGAATGGGTTTTTTGAGTGTCGTTTGTTGAAGGTTTGTTTTGAAATGGGGGTTTTGAAATTAATATTTTGCTCATTGTTTCGTGTAAGTCGTTGAAAAGGGATTTCTACCGCTAGGGCGGGGTCGCTGTAGCGGGCTAGTTTCGCCATGGTTGGGGCAGACGTGACTTAAAGTCAGAAATAAACCCCAAAAATGTTTATTCTACAATTTTTGAACTTGAGAGCTAAGGAACGAACCTAGGGCTTTTATTATCAGTTTACCACCATTCTTGAGGCTAAAGGTAAAATTTTCACTCCCCAAATCCAATTTTCGATTCGTCAAACATAATATAATGGGTAGTTATCGATGGGGGGTGGGGGTTTATCTAGAATTTATTGTGGAAACAACCTTAATTGGGATATTGGGATCAAGGGTTTGATCTAGGGTTTGATGGGATTGTTAGTGATTCGGGTAAGTAGTTATTGTTTATTGATTGCCATATTATATTGATTGTTTGTAGACCAAGAACAAGCGGAACAAATCCGGAAAGTGAACAATCAAGTTTCTTAGGGGATTCAAGTTTGGTTTGAGATAGGTGATGGTTGTGATTCTATGATTGTGTGAAATATGTTTGTTCTTGCTTCATTATGATACATTGATGTATGCGAGTTTGCATTATTGATCACATAAATTGTAAACGAGGATATATGAATGATGAATGCCATGAATCAGGACTTGTTTGTATGATTATGAGAATGTACTTTGTGATTGTGATTATGGCTTGCCGTATGGATCGGGTGTTGCGTTCTGACACACTAACTTGGATCGATTGCCACATTCTGGAATAATTATGGGATCGATTGCCACCTTCTGGCATAATCATTGGATCGGGTAGCGCGTTCCGGTATGCTAACAGTTTGGGTTTGGGTTCCATGAGAGGATCATTGACTTGTTGTAAATATATATTATTGAGCATGCGATAATCGATATTGTACTTGTTCCGTATTTGCATGTTTATAATGTTGTATTGACTTGCTTATGTTGCACTTAGTGGGATAGCCGCGTGATCCTACAAGTACACTGTGGTTGTGTACTGTTACTGCACTTGGTCTTATTTTTGTTGAGTACCAGGCATCTTCAGGCAGCTATTGACAGACCTTATCTAGAAGATCATTGTTCGTTCGAATTCAAGGGCGACCCATTTCTTCCAGGCTTCCATAAGTTCTCTTTTGTTTTAAGTCCACATTTTGGACTTAGACTTTTCTAGTTAGTTGTTAGTACGTTAGTTTGGGTTGTACCCACCTTCTTGTTTAGAATTGGATATTTTTAGAGTTTTGGTACATTGACTTTCAGGTTCTAGGCATATTTTCCGAATTGTTAGTTGTTAGATCTTTTCGATGTTTATGGGAACTTCAGTCTCTAGTTATTTAACTTGCTTCCGTAACTTGAATGTTTTAGTTTTTGGTTTAGTTGATTGGTGTGGGTTGTAGTAGTGGTTCTCCCACCGGAGGGTTAAAGTGGGTGCCAATCACGACAGTCTGGATCATGACAAAGTTGGTATCAGAGCCTAGGTTAGTTGATCTCGATGTACTAAAACGAGTATAGTAGAATCTTGCGGAACGGTACAGAGACATTTGTACTTTTCTTTGAGAGGCTATAGGACTTTAGGAAATCTCTTTGTTTTATCTTGTCTCCTTTCGTGCTATAACTTGATTCCAATTGGTATCTGGCGATTTGAATTGGTATCTAAACTCCTTCATTCTTCTGTCCGCAGATGGTTAGCTCTAGATTCAACGGCGTCAGACCCATAGCTCCCGTCAATGCTCCAGCTGAGGAATCTGCAGCGAGAGGTCGCGGTCGAGGTAGGGTAGAGGAAGAGCTAGGGGTAGAGGTCGTGTAAGAGTAGCGCCTGCTAGGGCTGAAGCTTATGTTGAGAATGTTCCTAGGAATGAGAACCCTCATCCACATCATGAAGAGATAGAGGAGAATGTTGATGTTGAGAATGTTGAGGATGTGGGACAAGAGGAAGAAGTACAGGCTGAAACGGCATGTATTCCTTCCTTAGACCCAGTGTTAGCTCAGCAGATTATTTCATTCTTGAAGGGATTTGTTGGTCTTGGGGTGCTTCCCTCTCAGGCTTCCACCCGTCCACATATTGCTAACACTCCCCCGCAAGACAGGTGGAACGGGAGGTAATGATGTTTTCTTCCGTCCTTTGTTGGGTCCTGTTATTACTGGTAATGAGCATGAAATGTTGACTAAGTTTTTGAACCTAAAGCCTCCTGTATTTCTGGGTTCTTAGAGTGAGAATGCTTATGAGTTTATCTTAGATTGATATGTGAGGTTTCATAAGTTGGGAGTTGTCAATCAGCATGGGGTTGAGTTCGTGACTTTTCAACTTCAAGGTGAGGCTAAGAAGTGGTGGAGAGCTTATGTGGAATGCAGATCTTCAACTTTACCCCTACTCTCTTGGACTCAGTTTCATGCTCTATTCTTAGAGAAGTATATGCCTCGAACTTTGAGAGATCCTAAGAAGGATGAGTTCATGGCTTTGGAGCAAGGTGGTATGACTGTGGCTAGTTATGAGGCAAAGTTCCATTCTTTGTCTAGATATGCTACTCAATTGGTGACTACTGAGGAAGAGAGAATCCGGTTATTTATTAGGGGCCTAAATTCTAAGTTGCAGGTATTATATGTTTATATGACCTATGCAGGGAGGAGCTTTAATAAGGTAACAAACTTTGTCAAGAAAGTGGAGGGGGAGAGACGAGACGCTCAGGCTAAGGCATGGCAAAAAGGGCCAAGAACTCGGGTATCTTTTAGGGTTCATACTCCAGGGGTCCGGAAGACCAATGCTTGTAGCCAAGACAATTCAATCCGCTATGCCCTCCACTACAGGTAATTACTCAGGAACTCCAACTCATAATTTGATTTAGGATAGCTAGGGAATCGCAACTTCGGCGGGAAACCAGTTATCATTTTATCGTACTTGTTACAAATGTGGAGAACCTGGGCATATGAGGAGAGATTGTCCCCACCCACGTATGATGGAGTCTGCACAGCAGCAGGCTATAGTAGTGGTACCCACGGGAAATGGTAATAATGGTCGATGGCATCCACAAGGTGGGCGAGGAGGTAATTAGTGAGGCCGTGGAGGTAGAGAAAATTGTAACGCATGCCGGGGTAACGTGCAACCAGGCAGGAAAGTTGCTCGACATGATGATAGGGCTCAATGGTATGCCTTTCAGAGCAAGAATGAGGCAGAGGCATCAAATGCAGTGATCATAGGTACTATTTTTGTCTATGACTGGATGGCTAATGTGTTATTTGATCAAGGTTCTACTTATTCTTACGTATCAGTGCAATTTGCCTCAGAGTTTGATATGATTTGTGATATACTTGATGCCCCTATCCATGTTTCTTCCCAGTTGGAGAGTCAGTCATAGTCACCCATGTCTATCGTGCTTGTCCTATTTTGTTTATGGGTTTTCAGACTTGGGCTGATTTGGTGATTTTGGATATGACTGACTTTGACATTATCTTAGGCATGACTTGGTTCTCCCCCTATTATGCGATGTTAAATTGTAATACTAAGTCTGTAAATATAGAAATTTCGGGAAGGGAAAAATTAGAGTGAGAAGGGGTGTGCAGGCCTAAGCAAGTTAAGATCATATCCTCCATTTGGGCTAGGAAACTGGTAAAGCATAGTTGTTTAGCTTATTTGGCTAATATTCAGGATGTTGAGGTTGAATCGCCATCTATTGAGTCTATTCCTGTGGTATCAGAATTTAGAGAAGTGTATCCTACTGATTTGCCTTGTAAGCCTCCCGATAGAGATATAGATTTCTTCATTGATTTGGAACCTGGTACCCGCCTCATTTCGATTACTCCATATCGTATGGCTCCGGAAGAATTAAGAGAGCTTAAGGTTCAAATCCAAGAGTTTCTTGATAAAGGATTTGTTTGTCCTAGTGCTTCCTCGTGTGGTGCCCCAATTTTGTTTGTTAAGAAAAAGATGGTAGTATGAGGATGTGTATAGACTATCGTCAATTGAATAGGGTCACCATTCGGAACAACTATCCAGTGCCTCGGATAGATGATCTTTTTGACCAATTGCAACGTGCATTAGTTTTCTCTAAAATTGATCTAAGGAATGGTTACCATCAATTAAAAATTATGCATGAAGATGTGCCCACCCAAGATGGCGTTTAGAACCCGCTATGGGCACTACAAGTTTCTAGTTATGTCTTTTCATTTGACTAACGCGCCTGGAGCTTTTATGAGTTTGATGAATGGGATGTTCAAACCATTTCTTGATTTGTTTGTTATAGTCTTTATTGACAATATTTTGGTCTATTCGAAAAGTGAGGAAGAGCATGACGACCATCTTTGTATTGTTCTGGGTGGTCTTGGGAAATAAAGGTTTTATGCAAAATTTCTAAGTGTTAATTTTTGTTGACTTCGGTTGCATTTTTAGGGCTTGTAGTTTTGAATGAATGGGTAATGGTTGATTCCTTAAAGATCAAAGCGGTTAGGAATTGGGCTCAACCAAGTTTTGTGACTGAAATTAGGAGTTTTGTAGGGCTTGTCAGCTATTATCGTCAATTTGTGAAGAACTTTTCTTCTATTGTCACTCACTTGACAAATTTAACCCAAAAAGAAATATCATTTGAATGGACTGAAAAATGTGCGAGCTTTCAAAAGCTCAAGACTCTCTTGACCACCACACCTATTCTAGCACTACTGGTAGAAGGTAAGAATTTTATAGTTTATTGTGATGCTTCACATTCTAGTTTGGGTGTTGTGTTGATGCAGGATAAGAATGTTATCACCTATGAATTGCGCCAATTGAAGGTGTATGACAGGAATTACCCAACGTATCATTTAGAGTTGGCAGCGATAGTGTTTGCTCTTAAGATCTAGCTGCATTACCTCTATGGTGTTAAGTGTGAGGTGTTTACTGATCATCGTAGTTTGCAGCATGTGTTCACTCAAAAGGATCTGAATTTGAGACAGCGAAGGTTGATGGAGTTACTCAAGGATTATGATGTGACCATTCAATACCATTCGGGTAAGGCTAATGTTGTGGTAGATGCTTTGAGTTGAAAAGCAGTGAGTGTGGTAGCCTAGCTTGTTTGAGGTTAACCAAGCGACCTCTGTCTAAGGAAATTCAGACCTTGGAGTCTAAATTCATGTGGTTGGGCATCTAAGAAAAAGGTGGGGTGTTAGCTAGCATTGAAGTTAGGGCCACGTTCATTGAGGAGATCAAGGCCAAATAATTTGAGGATGAAAATTTCAGTGAGCTTAAGAAGACGACTGTGATTGGTAAGGCACAAGAGACCACTCTTGATGCGAAAGGTGTGCTCAGTTTTAAAGGGAGGATTTGTTTTCCTCGAGTTGATGACATGATTCATAAATTATTGACAGAATCTCATGGGTCACGTTATTCCATTAATTCGGGTGTGTCCAATATGTACCGAGATTTGAAGCGAATTTATTGGTGGTCGATTATGAGGAAAGACATAGCGGAGTTTGTGGCTAAATGTCAAAATTGCCAATAACTAAAGTAAGAACATCAAAGGCCGACGGGTTTTCTTCAAAGAATGCTAATTCCGAAATGGAAGTGGGAAAGGATAGCCATGGATTTTATGGTTGGTCTTCCCAAGACTTTGGGGAAGTTTGATTCTATTTGGGTAGTGGTTGACAGGTTTACTAAGTCAGCCCATTTTATTCCGGTAAGAATAGATTATAATGTTGAATAACTGGCTAAAGTTTATGTGAAAGAGAAAGTGAGGTTGCATGGGGTGCCCATTTCTATCATCTCAAACCGTGCTACCCAATTCACATCCAAGTTTTGGAGGAAGTTACATGATGAATTGGGTACAAAACTCACGTTTAATACAACCTTCCATCCACAGACGGATGGGCAACCAGAGAGGACTATTCAAGATTTAGAAGACATGTTGAGGGCGTGTGTGATTGATTTTGGAGGGAATTGGGATAAATTCATACCTTTGTGTGAGTTCTTCTATAATAATAGTTATCACTCCAGCATTGATATGGAACTATTTGAGGCACTTTATGGGAGGGGATGTATATCACCCATAGGATAGTTCGAGGCTGGAGCTGTAAAACCTTTGGGGTTGATTTAGTGAAGGATGCTCAAGATAAGGTGAAGAGTATCCAAGCTAAGCTTCTAGAAGCCTAGAGTAGAGAGAAGTGTGGGAATCATAAGGTAAGAGATATGACATTTCAAACTTCTGATAATGTTCTTCTTAAGGTATCACCCATGAAGGGAGTGATTAGATTTGGTAAGAAGGGCAAGCTATGTCCGTGTTACAGTGGTCCCTCTAAGGTTCTTGAATGTGTAGAGCATGTGGCCTATAGATTGGCTTTACCTCCTAACCTATCGATATTTTATCTTGTATTTCATGTGTCGATGTTGAAGAGATATCATGGTTACAGAGATTACATCATTAAGTGGGACTCAATTGTGTTAGACAAGGACTTACAATACGAGAAGGAACCGATTGCAATTCTTGATCGTGATGTGCGTAAGTTGAGGACCAAGGAGATCAAGTCCGTGAAACTCCAATGGAAGCAGCATCTAGTTGAGGAAGCTATTTGGGAAACTGAGAGGGACATGCGAGACAAGTATCCCAAGTTATTCATCGATTCATGTACTACTGCATTCTCTCCTTAGCCTATTTTCCTAAGTTTTTCACTCGGGGATGAATGATTGGTAAATTGGTATCTATTGTAACGACCAGGTTCCGTCGTTATAGAAATGCCAATGGGGGGAAATTTTAGGCCGGAAAACTTTTTAGTAGTAACTTTGGATTTCCCAACCTAGTCCAGATTTGGACGAAATCCGAGTCAATGAGATTGAAGGAAATCATGTAGCAATTGGGTGATTTAAATATGATTTTAATTACATGAGTAGATAGCTAGCGCGATAAGAAATACGTACGACTTTACGGAATTGAGTTCGGGTGAGTAAAACTCCCGAAAATGACCTTGGCATGAACGGGTATTTTCTGAGTGTCGTTGGTTGAATGTGTGTTATGAAATGGGGTTTTTGGAATTATTATTTTGCTCATTATTTCGTGAAAGCCACTGAGGCGGGATTTCTGCCGCTAGGGCGGGGCCATTGTAGTGGGCTAGTGTCGCTATGGCAGGGGAGACGCGACTTAAAGTCGGGAATAAACCCCATAAATGTTTTATTTTGTAATTTTCAAACTTGAGGGCTAAGGAACGAACCCAGGGCTTTTCTTATCAGCTTTCCACCATTCTTGAGCCTAAATGTAAGATTTTCACTCCCCAAATCCATTTTTCGATTCGTAGAACGTAATCTAATGGGTAGTTATCGGTAGGGGAAGGTTACAATCTGGAATTCATAGTGGAAACGCCCTAATTA
Source organism: Solanum stenotomum (assembly GCF_019186545.1). Lineage (NCBI taxonomy): Eukaryota > Viridiplantae > Streptophyta > Magnoliopsida > Solanales > Solanaceae > Solanum > Solanum stenotomum. Next base: position 16,862,072 of record NC_064286.1, on the reverse strand, counting down.
AGATTTTGGGATCCAGGGTTTGATGGGATTGTTTGTAATTCGGGTAAGTAGTTATTATTTATTGATTCCCGTATTATATTGATTGTTACAAGACCAAGAACAAGCGAAATGAAATCGGAAAGGGAAGAATCAAGTTTATTAGGGGATTCAAGATTTATTTGAGGTAGGTGATGATTGTAATTCTATGATTGTGTGATATATGTTTGTTCTTGCTTCATTATGATACATGTATGTATGCGAATTTTGCATTATTGATCACATAAATTGTAAATAAGGATATATGAATGATGAATGACATGAATCATCACTTGAGTGTATGAATATGAGAATGTACTTTTTGATTGTGATTGTGGCTTGTTGAATGGATTGGGTGTTGCGTTCCAACACACTAACTTGGATCAGTTGCCACGTTCTGGCGGAATTATAGGATCGGTTGCCACGTTCCGACATAATCATTGGATCGGGTACCACGTTTCGGTATGCTAGCAATTTGGGTTTGGGTTCCATGAGAGAACCACTGACTTGTTGTAAATGTATATTGTTGAGCATGTGATAATCAATATTGTACTAGTTCGGTATTTGCATATTTATAATGTTGTATTGACTTGATTATGTTGCACTTAGTGGGATAGCTGTGTGATCCTACCAGTACAATATGGGTGTGTACTACTGCTGCACTTGCTCTTATTTTTGTTGAGTACATGGTATCTTCAGGCGGCTTTTGATAGACCTCGTCTAGAAGATCACTGATTGTTCGAATTCAAGGGAGAGTCATTTCTTCCAGGCTGCCATGAGTTCTCTTTTGTTTAAGTCCATATTTCGGACTTAGACTTTTCTAGTTAGTTGTTTGTACGTTAGTTTGGGTTGCACCCACCTTCTTGTTTTGACTTAGATATCATTAGAGTTTTGGTACATTGACTTTCAGGTTCTAGGCGTATTTTCCGCACTGTTAGTTGTTAGATCTTTTGAATGTTTATGGGAATTTCAGTCTTTAGTTATTTAGCTGCTTTAGTAATGAATATGTTTATGACTCATGCTTATGATGTATGTCTTCATGGATTGTTTTAATAGTTGGCTTCCATAATATGATTGGCCAAAGGTGAAAATTCCCTTGTCCATGAGAACTAAGCTAAGGATGAGGTCAAGATGGTAAGTATGATTATGGTGGACAAAGGGGATACTTATAATGGATGGGATTATGGGATCTTATCCATGCATTGCACAAGTTTACTTGAAGGTTACTTATGAAGTGGTTCTCTTGTGATATGAAGGACTATGTATTGACTATGTGTATCAACTATGCCTTATGATGACTAATGTTTACATTGTGTCTATGTTGGAGATTATGCTCATGATTATGTTGTTATCTCCTATGCTTATAGACTATGTCTTATGATGATGTCTCTTATGTTTATGACTTATGTTATTGTCTCTTATGATTATGGTATACGTCTTGTGATGACTAATGCCTCTTATATTCTTATGGTAATGATTTATGCTAGCCATCATATTTAGTATAATTTGTACTAACACATACTTTTACCTACATTTTTAGCAAATGTAGGGTTTGGCAATATCGTGTCCCATTCTCGTGGCTAGGTTCCTAGTAGGGCAAGTAGTTGAACACTTGGTGAGTCCTCATAGAATCGAGGATGTGATCACCTTTCCTTTATGTCTTTTCTTTATGTTTTAGACTATTGTATGGGTTGCGTCCCAAAGAGTATTCATATGGTTGTAGATGGTTTGAGACAAAGTTTTGTAGACTTCCGCTTGTTTTTATATAACACTTTGATTGTACGGAAAAAGTTTTAAAGTTTCCGCATCATTTCTATTACCTCATGTTATGTGATGCTAAGGGACTTGTATGAGACCCTTCGTGGTTAAGTACGCCTTGTTACATCTAGGGGGTACCACTGGGTCATGACAACTTGGTAATCAAAGCACAAAGTTTAGAATGATTCTAGGATTGTCTCAAAACGATGTCTAGTAGAGTCTTGTTCATAAGTGTGAAGCGTGCCACATTTATGAATAGGAAGCTATTGGATGATTAGGAAATTTCATTTCTTCATTCTCTAAGTCGTGCCACAGAGTTTAACTCTATAAGGTCTTTCTCTTTATCCAATGGTCTTCAGGATATGACTACTATAAGGGTTCATGCTACCAGAGCGAGGTAGGAAAATGTTGGTTGTGATGCCAATTATGGCTATGTGACTAGATAGGACTTGATATGCTAGAATTAGATGTCATCCTTGGGATGGATTGGTAGTATTAGTGTTATGCTCTTATGTGATTATAGAATCTGTATAGTCAAATTGTTAGTTCCCAAGTGAGTATATCCGAGAGTGGAAGGAGGGGAAAATCTATGCCATAAATCTGGATTATATTTTGTCTTGAAGTTGACTTTGAGGGTACCATGTACAAACTAGCTAAGTTGAGGGAGTTATGTTTAGGTGATGACATGGGTTGAAATGATCTAGAATTGTCTTGATCCGGCCTTAGTAGAATTGAAAGAGACACGAGGGTAGATGTTTGGCCGGCTAAAAGGTTGCTTTAATTTTAGAGAAAGAGGTCACAAATGAGGGATTGTCCAAAGGCAAAGGCTAAGAGAGGAGAGGGTAAGCAAGTTCCTCCTAATGGTTCCGGTATGTGTTTTATGCTTTATTAGATTCCGGTATTGCTTGTCTTTTGTCACTCGATGAGTTAGACTTGGAAGTTGTCCTTAGTATGAATGGGCTTCATTGTTGTTTTATGATATTGATTGTAGAACCCGGGGGGCGAGGTACATTATGCTCAGGGTGTCCAATTGTTGACTTCCGCTTGTTTTTATAAAAGACTTCGATTGTATGGAAAAAGTTTTAAAATTTCTGCATCATTTCTATTACCTCATGTTATGATATGCTAAGGGATTGGTATAAGACCCTTTTGGATTAAGTACGCCTTGTTTCATCTAGGGGGTACCCCTGGGTCGTGACAGGGAAGGTGGCGAGTTGAAGTTTTGAGTTAATGACGAAGTAGTAAACTTTAATATCTATAGATCGATGAAATATCCAAGTGATATGCACATTGTATCACATTTGGATCAGATTGATGAAGTTATGGCAGTATTGGGGTGTAGCATTGTCACGACCCAAAGTATACCTTAGGCGTAACATGTCGTATAGGATTTCGAGAGGACCCACATGTAACACCTCAGAAATCAGACTTGGACTTGTCAACAGAAAAAAGTGAACCAGACAGGGGTTCACGGGCAGTGATCAAAACCATGGTCTATCACCGTCATCGTGGTTCACACCCACCCAGAAATGGTAGACCACGGAGCCCTTCACGGGTCGTGGACCAGCACACGAGCCACGAGAAGGCTCAAGGAAGCTGGGCAGAACTAACCCATCTCAAGCACAAAAGCACGGAGCCCACCATGGGTCGTGGTCTAGATGACAGGCCATGGATGGGTCGTATTGAGCCAGTAGACCCCAACCCCAAGTGAAGAACTACGGCGGCCTTCACGGTCCGTCTTCCTTCACACGGTCCATGAAATGGGTCGTACTGGGGAAATACCAAGAAATCAATAGACCCTGGCAAAGAACCATGACCCACTCAACGGGTCGTAGTCCTGATGAAGGTCCGTTAGTGGCTCCATGGTCGGCATCGTCAGGTTTTAAGTCAGGGCCGTTTCAGTCTTTTCCCTTTGCATTGGGCATTTAAACTACGGCGTTCAACACCTAAACTATGTCTTTTTTACACAGTTTAAGCCCAATAACTTAGTCAGAAGTTAACCAAAACCTTTATTCATCGAAATTAGAGCCAAAAAGAAGAGGAAAGTCAACCAACCCCTCAAGAATAAGAAAAAGGTTTTCTTCAAGTTTCAACCCCGAAATCGAAGGATATCTCTATAGTATTCATCACCAGATATGTGGAATTTCACTAGTGGGTTCCTTTCATCCACTAGATCCTTAGAATTCAGTCAGATCCATGATTCTCCATATATTATTTAGACCTAGGGTTTCTAAAACCTTGGATAATGGTTGTGATTAAACTTTTATAGTATCCTAAATCTAAATAGCTTCTTTCCTGGAAAGTTTCCTTAGGTCCTTGCATGAAACTATGAACCCTAGTTGTATAAATTCGCTTAGTTCATGAATTAGACTTGCTAGGTTAGATAAACAGATAATCATGCTCCAGATTTCAAATGTTACATTATCAGTGTATAAATGTCGCATTCTCGGATTGCCTATCAATATATTGAGCCATTCAGTATTTCAATTACAATTTAGTCATATACATATTCAGTTGGGAGTAGACTTAGCACCGAGTTTTACAAGGATTCAGTGTAGCCTAATAGTCCCAAAACTACGTGCCCGCGTAGGTTTATAAGTCCCCTTTATTGAGCATCAAATTTAGTGATCACAGCAACCATGCCTTTATACCCTTGGCATGGTATATTAGGTCCTCTCGATGGGGCGTATACATCAGACTCCACGTTTACCTCACGTGGTTTTATGTCGGTTAATAGTAGCTCCCACAATCAGACTCTTAGTGCATTTGACATGGTTATCAGTATATATCTCAGTATTCAGTTTGGCATGTCATGTTCATGATTAGCACTTGGTCATTGCATTAAGTTTTGCTTTTAAGTTATGTTTTCAGTACTTACATTCTTACTCAGTTAGGTCATTGCTCAGTTATACTTTGTTCAGCTTTTATATATGTACTTTTTCAGCTTAGTATCTATATCATGCATGCTCAGTACATTTCAAGTACTGACTCATAGTCTGCACTACATTCCTTCATGATGTAGGTTCAAGTACTCAGCATTCAGACCGCGTTTAGATAGGCTCTCAATCCGCATTCAGCAGCTTCAGTGGTGAGTCCTCACACTTCGAGGACAACATACAACCTTTCATTTCAGTCTTTACATTTAAGTTTTAGTTTTTGTTAGAGTTAGCTAGTGGGAATGTCCCAGCAACTCAACTCAGTTAGAGGATTTTTCACACGTAGTAGTAGAATCAACTTGAATTGTTAAGTTCATCTTTCAGTTGTTATTAAACTCTTAGTATGTTTCATACATTTAGACTAGTTGGGGTGTCCCCTTTTTTCAATTATCTATTGTTTTAGCTTCCGCATAGTATATTTCTGATTTAATTATTCCCAACATGCTTGATATATGCCAAACACACGGTTAGCTTCGGCTCACTCGAGATCCTAGGTCCCGTGTTACTTCAAGTGGGTAGCCTCAGAGCATGAAAAGCATTGTATCAGAGCATTAGGTTCAAAAGTCCTAGGATGTCTGACAGCCTCACTAAGTTGAGTCTTTTTCATGGGTGTGAAGTGCACCCTATCTATAAGAGGGAGGCTACGAAGTGTTTTAAGAAACACTTCACTTTCTTTGTTATTCTTATCGTGCATGGGTATGATCCAACTTCTCCTTTCTAAAATGTCATTATGCATTTCAAATCATGCCTCATCGTAGAGCTAACACACGAAATGCTAATGCACGCAATTCTAATGCAGTTCCTTTAGTCCCGAACCACGAGCTTAAGAATGCAGAATTTTGGAATGCGATCCAACTCTTGGCTCCGAGTGTGGCCAATGAAAATAATCAGCAAGTTTCGGTTCCTACTAACACAAATGGTGGATTAGTGGCAACTAGGGTTCCAGACTATGTTCGGATGAATCCGCTTGAGTTTCTAGGGTCAAAGGTTGGTGAGGACCCACGGAACTTCATTGCTGAGGTTAAGAAAATCCTTGGAGTAATACATGTTGTTGAAATCAAATTTTGGTATGATATTTCTATAGTTAATACTTTTTAAGTATTTTATTTTTCAAATAGTTCAAAATACATGTTTTGCCATTTTAATGCAATTTTTTTATAATAATCCTTCTTCTCAAAGTAGTAGGATTTTTATCGGTTAATTTTGTTTATATTATTTTTTCACAGCCAGTTGAATACGTTCAAATATTTATTCATTTTTTATAAAATCATTATTTTTGTTAAATTGTATTTTTTACATGTCGTTGGTTACGCTCGTTACATTTTTTCATATTCATTTTATCTATTACATTTGTTAATATTCATTTTGATATTTTACAAAGTCTAGAAATTCATTCTGATATGGATAAGATTTCATACACAAATATTTTATTAACCGATTGTTTTGACCCACGGTTATAAGATAGTGGTATTGTACTATTTGTAGTTTTCATTTCTCTATTTAAAGAATAGTTTGCTTATTAGGTTAAGGGGTTGTGAATATTTTTATGGATAAGAATTTTCAGATTGTTTATTCACATAAGAGGGGGATTTAATTGTTTATTATTTTTCCGGTGTGCTCGCCGGAGCTCCACCAGTCCACCAACAACAATGACCCCTCGATCTTTCCCTCACTTCCATTTCCCCACAGCCACAAGACCCATTTGAACAACCACCACTGCCTCCCCATTTCTCCATATTTTTTTCAGACCCCAGAAGCCAATTTCCATTCGCCACATTTTCCGGCGAGATCCATCCCTGCTCCAGCAAGCTCAACAACCACCAACTCAACACAAAATCGACTAAGACAACCTCAAAACCCCATCTCCATTTTCAATTTTTCCGGCAAAACCCCGACCCAAACTCCATCTCCGACCAGACCCACACCTCCATTTTTTCAACCCATCAGGCCAGACCCAACTGGAGAAAAACCAGAAAATCTAGTGAACCGCCTTCCCATACTTCCAAACGATCCCTTTTACTTTTCCATTTTTCGGCTGGCTCCAAGCCGAAACAACACTGTTGCGACCAACAACTCTTACCAGACCCTTTCCCCTCTCCCCTTTTACAATTTTTCCTCTGTTTGGCAAGCATTTCAGCAAGCTACAAGCTCTTTTTCCGGCGAACAAGTTCGAAGTAACTTCAAAACCAGATGAGCTAGAACCTCTCAACCAAACAACAAATACTCCAGTGAGCTACTCACATCGCGAATCGAATCTCGAAAGAGCGAAACAGATCCATATCGCAAACCAGCGAGCAACAACAATCATATCGGCTAGCTCGAAGCTCGCGAACATCAACTCAGGTGAAACTTTTTCTCTCTGTTACTTTATGACTATATTATCTGCCTATTTCGATTTGAAATTAATTTTAGATGTTAGTCATTTGTGATTGTCCTCTTTGTTACGATTGAAATACGTTTATATTTTAGTTGATTTTTGTGTTCATATTTTTGCTTTGAATACTCTATTTTAACGTTATATTACTGTGCCTTTTGATATTCATTTATTTATCTTCTTTTTATTCATGATTCCTAATCAGCTATGAATGTTACTGTCTTGTTTTATTATTATATTATTGTTATTATTATATTAATATGTCAGCACTTTCTTTGTTGTTATTATTTATTAATACAGGTTACTGTTTTGGTTTGCTTTCATTATTACTATTATTATTATTATTTTATTATTCATATTTTTTCATGCTTGATTTGTTGGAATTGTTTGCATGCACTTTCTAAAGATTCCCAACAAGTTGTGTTGCTATGATTGTTAGCTTGCATTTTTTTAGATCATTTTATTTTGTTGTTATCTTTTGTTATGTTGCATGTTCTTTTGTTAATTTTATATGATATCGTGCGTTGAAAGTAAGTGTTAGATTGGCTAATGAGAAAAGTTCTCTGTTGGTTTTGGAGGCCTTCCCATTTTAAAAGGCGAAAATTTAGTTTAAATTCATATTCTTTGTTTGTTAAAACTCGCTGATGAAGAAATTACCGTCGATTTTCAAGGCATCCGTGTTCATAAGACGAATTTTTATTTTTAAGTTATTATTTGATTTATTTATTTCTGTCCATATTTATTCATTACTGACACTTTTACTAAGTGTCTTTACAGGTAAATGGAGTTACTTCCAATTGAAGCTATTCGAATGAAGTTCGAATTATATTCTTGATTCATTATTGTATATTGTTGACGTTAGGCAAACTTAGGCTGATTCTCATATTATTGTTTTATGTTATTATTTGTGTATATCACTTATTTATTATACTTGTATATTTGTTTTTATCTCCTCCTCAATTTGAAAAAATGAACTCAGTCGGGACCAACAATTGTAGATTTCGAACGATGTCTAACACTTTTCCTTCGGAATAACTTGAACCCCTTACCTAGAATCTATTGGTTTCGTAGACATTTATTTTAAGTTAATTTGTTAATTGCTTTCCTAGTTTTCCTAAAAATTAGGCGGCTTCTCCCTTTTTACCCCTTTTTCAAAATTCGTTTAATTCTTTAAAAAATTGATTACTATTTTTTGGCGAGTCATTGCGACGTTGTGCCCTTTCACGGGATGTCAACAAAATGACGACTTTGATGGTTACATAGAGGTTCTAACCATTATGGGTTCATTTTTTCAAATTGAGAAGACTATTCTTTTATTGTTTTATTCATTATATCTTGTATATTTTGTTGATTATTTGCATAATGTACTCATTATTTGTTTATTATTTGTTGTACATTGTTGTTGCATTCATGACATTTTTCGACATGCATATAGTATATTAAAGAACGGTTTTCGCATAATCGCAGTTGGACTTTTTTATACTCAACTATTTTTCGAAATGATCGGCAATTTATTGGTTCGTCATGCGTCCAATGGTTATCGTGAGTTCAAGACTAAGTTTTCCGCTTGGGTTCCCGGTCTTTCAAAAGCTACTCTTGGTAACCTAGTTTTAGAATATTCATAATCCAGTCCAATCTCTATACAAGTCACAATTTATTGGAACTACGTTTGACCTGATTACTACTTCAATGGGATACATAGGCACCATAAGAGCTCTGTCATGTTCCCCATAAGCTTTCTATTAAATCAAAGCGGAAACTGGCAAATTTTTTGAGGAGGTCTCCAAAAATTTCACAAAGGAGACAGTTGCTACAAGATTGAATATCAGAATTTGTTGAAGTTGAAACAGGGGTAAATTTTTTAAGAAATGCCCTAAAAAATTTCACCGAGATTGTACTCAGACTCCAAATTTATGGGGGCATTGCTCTAAGTTGGTTTGTACCTTCACATAATTTTACATGATGTTATATTCATTGTATATATTTTATTTTATTTATCTTACCTTCCTTTAAAAAAGATGATTTTATTTGAATTTTTTAAGTTGGGTTGCCCGACTTTCAATGTGACTCATTCATTTTTCATTTCAATTACTCTTTTTCAAAAATTAAACTAAAATTATTTGATATTTTTTTAAGTTGGGTTGTCCGCCCTTCAATGTGACTAATTAATTTTTCATGTTTGTTACTTTTTCTTTAATTTACAAAAAATGAGTTTTTGTTAAATTTGGCTGGTCCGCCCTTCAATGTGACTCACTGATTTCTTCATTCTTCTTAAGTTTTCTTTATATAATAAAAAATATTTTTTGTCAAATTTGGGTTTCCCGCCCTTCAATGTGGCTCATTGTTTTTATTTATTCAGTTTTTTTTTTTCAAAAAATTTATTTATTATTCAACAAATATATTTTTTTATGTCATATCTCAACAAGCTACGCAAAAGTGATTCTCATCAATGAGATACGTAGGTAGCCCTTCGAGGGTTCGGTATTGTTTATTCAAAAGATTCTTTATTTTTTATTCTTATTACAATGTTCATATTTTTAAAATCATTTTTTAATTGTTCGAGTGTGCATCTAAAAAATATTTTGTACAATAGAGAAGACTGACTTTTTGTTAAACCATAGATTTTTTTGGTATCTCTCATTCATACTTTTGTTACACTTGAAAATACTCTCTTGCATACATTCAAGATAAGAACGAAACCAGATTCATTGATTCAAGTGCATTGTGTGGTAAGATTTTGATTTAATTCAATTGTGTTGCTTTGTTGATCCAGAACATGGCATGAATGTTGTTGAGGAGATATTTTGAGTAACTTTTGATTTGAAAAATGATTGTAGGCCTTTTTTGACCCATTTGAGCCTTTCAAAACCTACCAAATGATATTAATCTTTAGATGTCCCCACTTTGAGCCTTAACCTATTTTTTGGATAACCACATTTTTAGCCTATGCCCTTTCTTAGTGCTTATACACACTATCCCTCTTTTGGCCTGACTTTCTTGAGCACACTGAAGACGTGCAAGTTTCAAAAGAAGATTCATAGTTCAAATTTGTTAAAGACTAAAGTTATCAAAGACCCTGAAAGTCAAGAATACAAAATGACTTCAGAAGAAAGAAGAAAGAGTTGAAAATTCCCCACAAGTTTAAGAGAGCAGAATTTCAACAAAAGAAGAAAAACACTCCAGACAATCGGGAGAAACTTCAAAAGATGACGAGAAGGGGAAAAAGCTCAGACAAGCCAAACTTCAGAAGAAGTCAAAAAGTACAAAAGAAAGGGACAACAAGGAACATCAAACGGTAAAAGCGTAACAAATATTGAAACCATGTGCAATGCTCAAGAAGGGAATAAGTCACTTTTATCCCAAATGACTATCCTACCCATCCCTAAGCCTACTTTACAAGTTGTTAACAATCAATTCAAATGTTCTCACATTAGTGGCAATTTACATTAAGGCCAAGCCTGTGGTATCACAATTGCATGTGTTGAACATTTTTCTGAGTGTGAGTGTGCTTTTCCAAATGTTCCCAAATCAAAATACTTTAAATCTGTGCAAATTGGGACTTACTTTGCAGTGAGGGCACTTGAAACATGATTTTAGGTCTACTTCAAAGCCTTTGTTTGTAGCAAAATGGACAAATCTTGTCGTTATTTGAGTACATTTGAGGTTCCACTTGAATCCATAGGAATTACCTCGAAGTCAATCTCATTTGAAAGAAAAAGAATTGTGTGAAATTTTTGTTCAATACTATTGTTGGTGCTAACCAAGTTAAAACATATTTCATTGTTTAAAAAAAAAAAACTGTTTGAAACCCACTTTTCAGTATTTGTTCATACCAACTCTATGGACCATTTCATTGTTGATATTTGTCCAAACAACATTGTGGACTATTTCATTGTTCATATTTATCCAAACCAACTTTGTGGACCGTTTCATTGTTGATGTTTGTCCAAAGTAACTTTGAGGACTGTTTCATAGTTAAAATTATATTTTTGGATTGTCATGCTTTTCAAAATGACATCTTTTTATATTTGGGTCGTCATATCCTTCAAAATGACATCTTTTTATTTTGGGTCGTTAGATATTTTCTTAAATTTGGGTAGTCAGACCCTTCAAAATGACATTTTTTTAAATTTAGGTCGTCATACCTTTCAAAATTGCATTTAAAAAATAAAAATTTAATTAATTTGCTATCTCAAATAAAATAATGCTTTTTAAAATTCGTTTGTCATGCCGTTCAATATGACACTTTTTATTTTGTATTCCATTTCAAATTGACATTTTTCTTTATTCATGGTGTTATTAAGTTTGAATTGTTACATTGTTTAATATCTTATTCATACGAGGCCATGTTTGCATAATTTATGTTATATTTGTTACTAACATTGTTATTGCAGATTTTGTGATACACCATTCATATTAAGTTCAAGATTGGAATGCCATCTCTCTTCAAATGGCACGTTAAGTTCAAGTTGGGTCGTCCGCCTTCCAAAGAGACATGTTGGGTTGTCACCTCCATTCAAATGACATGTTATAGTTAAATAGGTCGTCGGTCTTTCAAAGAGACACGTTGGGTTGTCACCTCGTTCAAAGTGACATGGTATATTCAAGTTGGGTTGTCACCTCCATTCAAGTGACATGTTATATTCAAATGGGTCCTTCGCCTTTCAACGAGACACGTTGGATTGTCACCTCATTCAAAGTGACATGTTATATTCAAGTTAGGATGTCACGTCCATTCAAGTAACATGCTATATTCAAATGGGTCATCCCCTTTTAAAGAGACACGTTGGGTTGTCACCTCTTTCATAGTGACATGTTATATTCAAGTTGGGTGGTCACCTCCATTCAAGTGATATGTTATATTCAAATGGGTCGTCCGCCTTTCAAAGAGACACGTTGGGTTGTCACCTCGTTTAAAGTGACATGTTATATTCACGTTGGGTTGTCACCTCCATTCAAGTGACATGTTATATTCAAATGGGTCGTCTTCCTTTCAAAGAGACACATTGGGAAGAGACACATTGGGTTGTCACCTCGTTCAAAGTGACATGTTATATTCAAATTGGGTCGTCCGTCTTCCAAAGAGACACGTTGAATTGTCACCTCTTTCAGAGTGACATGTTATATTCAAGATTGGGTTGTCATCTCCCTCCAAATGGCACGTTAAGTTCAAGTTGGTTTTTTGCCTTTCAGAAAACAAGTTAAGCCGTCACCTCGCTCAAAGGGGCATGTTATTCACATTGTCCTCCTTTCAAAGAGGTACACTACCTTCACTGTGCAATTTCTGAAAGTAACATCGAAGGTATGTGAATGTTTTTCAATTTACAATCAATTATTTCCTTTTGTTTATTATTTTCAGCCCCATTCGCGGATGTAGAGTATTATTCAAAGTCTCTACTAACATCTTATATTTTTTTTGTTCAAAGTATAATAAACCAATTTTTGGTTCGTCAACTTTGTTTGACCAGAATCTCTTTCATCGATCCTAATAAAACAAATGGGCAAGTTGTTGACACCAAATTTTGTTATGATATTTCTAAAGTTAATACTTTTTAAGTATTTTATGTTTTAAATAGTTGAAAATACATGTTTTATCATTTTAATGCAATTTGTTGATAATTATTCTTTTTCTCAAAATGGTAGGATTTTTATCGGTTAATTCTGTTTATATTATTTTGTCATAGCCAGTTGAATACGTTCAAATATTTGTTCTTTTTTTATAAGATCATTGTTTCTTTTAAATTGCATTTTTACATGTCATTGGTTACGTTGGTTTCATCTTTTCATATTCATTTTATCTGTTACATTTGTTAATAGTCATTTTGATATTTTTCATAGTGTAGAAATAATGCATTCTAATATGGATAAGATTTCATACACAGATATTTTATTAATCGGTTGTTTTGACCCACTGTTTTAAGATAGTGATATTGTACTATTTGTAGTTTTCAATTTTCTATTTAAAGAATAGTTTGCTCATTAGGTTAAGGGGTGGTGGATATTTTAGGGATAAAAATTTTCAGATTGTTTATTCACAAAAGAGGGGGCTTTCATTGTTTATTTTTTTTCCGGTGAGCTCGCCGGATCTTCACTAGTCCACCACCACCAACGACCCCTCGATCTTTCCCTCACTTCCATTTCCCAACAGCCACAAGACCCATTTGAACAGCCACCACTGCCTCCCTGTTTCTCCATTATTTTTTCAAACCCCAAAAGCCCATCTCCATTCCTTACATTTTCCGGCGAGATCCATCGCTGCTCCAGCGAGCTCAACAACCACCAGCTCAACACAAAATCGACCAAGACAACCTCAAAACCTCATCTCCATTTTTGTTTTTTTCGGCAAAACCCCGACCCAAATGTCCAGACCCACACCTCCATTTTTTCAACCCACCATGCCAGACCCCGCTGAAGAAAAACCAGAAACTCTATTGAACCACCTTGCCAGACCTCAAAACGACCTTCTACTTTTCCATTTTTCGACTGGCTCCAAGCCAAAACAACGCTATTGCGACTAGAAGATCATACCAGACCCTTTCCCCTCTCCCCTTATACAATTTTTCCTCCATTTGGCAGGCATTTCAGCGAGCGACGAGCTCATTTTCCGGCGAACAAGTTCGAAGTAACTTCAATACCAAATGAGCTAAAAGCTCTCAACCCAACAACAAACACTCCAGTGAGCCACTCACATCGAGAGTAGAAGCTCGGAGAAGAGAACCACATCAATATTGCAAACCAGCGAGCAACAACAACAATCCAATCGGCTAGCTCGAAGCTGGCGAACAACAACTCCGGTGAAGCTCAAAGCTTCAGTTTTGGTGAAACTTTTTCTCTCTTTTACTTTACGGCTATTTTATCTGCTTATTTCGATTTGAAATTAATTTTAGATGTTAGTCATTCGTGATTGTCCTCTTTGTTACGATTGAAATACGTTTATATTTTAATTGATTCTTGTGTTCATATTTTTGGTTTGAATACTCTATTTTAATGTTATATTACTGTGCCTTTTGATATTTATTTATTTATCTTTGTTTCCATGATTCCTAATCAACTATGAATGTTACTGCCTTGTTTTAGTATTATATTATTGTTATTATTATATTAATATGTCAGCACTTTCTTTGTTGTTATTATTTATTAATACATGTTAATGTTTGTTTTTCTTTCATTATTATAATTATTATTATTATCATTACTATTATTATTATATTATTATTATCTGTTTTAATGTTATATTACTTTGCCTTTTGATATTTATTTATTTATCTTTTTTTTCCATGATTCATAATCAACTATGAATGTTACTGCCTTGTTTTATTATTATATTAATATATCAGCACTTTCTTTGTTGTTATTATTTATTAATACAGGTTACTGTTTTGTTTTGCTTTCATTATAATAATAATAATAATAATAATAATAATAATAATAACAATAATAATAATAATAATAATTATTATTATTATTTGTTATTCATATATTTCCATGCTTGATTAATTGGAATTGTTTGCATGCACTTTCTACAGATTCCCAACAAACTGTGTTGCTGTGATTGTTAGCTTACGTTTTTTTGTTGTTGTTGTTATCTTTTGTTATGTTGCATGTTCTTTTGTTAATTTTATATGATATCGTGCTTTGAAAGTAAATGTTAGATTGGCCAATGAGAAAATTTCTCTGTTGGTTTTGAGGCCTCTACATTTTAAAATTTAGTTTAAGTTCATATTCTTTATATGTTAAAACTTGCCGAAGAAGAAATTACCATCGATTTCCAAGGTCTCACATGTTCATAAGAGGAATTTTTATTTTTAAGTTATTATTTGGTTTATTCATTTTTATTCATATTTATTCATTACTAAAACTTTTACAGGTACACAAAGTTTCTTATAATTGAAGCTATCCGAATGAAGTTCAAATTATATTCTTGATTCATTATTGTATATTGTTGACGTTAGGCAAACTTAAGTTGATTCTCATATTATTGTTTTATGTTATTATTTGTGTATATCACTTGTTTATTATACTTGTATATTTGTTTTTATCTCCTCCTCAATTTGAAAAAATGAACTCAGTCGGGACCCACAATTGTGGATTTCGAAGGATACCTAACACCTTCCTTTCGCTATAACTTGAACCCCTTACCTAGAATCTATTGGTTTCGTAGACATTAATTTTAAGTTAATTTGTTAATTGGTTTCCTAGTTTTCCTAAAAATTAGTTGGCAACTCCCTTTTTAGCCCTTTTTCAAAAAAAAAATTATTCTTTTAAAAATTGATTACTATTTTTTGGCGAGTCATCGCGACGTTGCGCCCTCTCATGGGATGTCAACACATGTGACTAGAACTGAGAATGTTAAGTTGTCATCCTACCAACTTAAGGATGTGGGTTATATCTGGTTCACTTAGTGGAAAGATAACATGGGTGCGGATGCAGCTCCTCTGACTTATGATTGTTTTACTGGGGCTTTCCTAGACAGGTTCTTCCCAAGGGAGTTGAGAGAGGCTAGGCACAAGAGTCTGTGAACTTGAAGTAGGGTTCAATGTTAGTCCAAGAATGTGGGTTGAAGTTTACTCAGCTCTCCAGGTATGCTCCACACATGGTTGCCGATCCAAGGGGACTAATGAGTAAGTTCTTGTTTGGGGTATCTAATCTGCTGAAGTCTGAGTGCACGAATGCTATGCTTCTAGGTGAAATCAATATCTCAAGACTAATGACTTATGCTTAGCAGGTTGAGGGAAATAATCTTAGGGAATTGGATAGGGATAACAAAAATTCCAGAACAGGAAACTATGAGTACACACTACAAAAGTTGAACGGTGGGAAACGCTCACAGTTTTAATGAAACGACCCTAAAAATGCCCGAAAATGTGCTTCGGAAACACCTATAATTGTAATTTCCATATATCTCAAAATCCGTGCATGATTTCGGAAATTCGACTTCATATTCTTATTCAGGGGGTAAAATTGAGTGGGAAATGGGTCTAACCCGAATTTTAGAGCAACCGTATCAAAATTCGAAAATCGCAAAAATTGTGATTTTCAGGGTCAACTTTAAAGGGGCATATCTCTTAGCACACAAGGAACTGGAAGGGCCACTACCAATTAAATTAAAGCCCTTCGAGTTATCTTTCCAATGCAATTGGTTTCACCTCATTCCGAGTTAGGATGAAGGAGTTATGACCATTTTCGTAAAACCTGTCCGGGCAGAATTTCAATTTCCAGTAAGCTTAGTTACTGTAGCGGGCTGGACGTTTTTCTTTTATAAAAAAGAGGATTGTCCCATACTTAGTGATATTTCTTTCTAGCTTCAAAACACTCAAAAACACTCACTAATCCCTCTCCAAAATTCCACCAAGATCTTCAACCTAATTCAAACATCTCAAGTTCTAATTCCGGATTCAAGACTCAATCTCAAGCATCAATTCTCCATTCCAATCTTCATCAAGGATTCTCCAAAGTTGAGGTATGTGGGTTGATTGTGGAAACCTTCCTTTCCACAAGTCCAACCATTTATCCTCTATTTTACTTCAAGTTTATGGGTCCTTATGATCATTTATGAACTCTTGAATTATGGAATTACTACTACACATTCTATTATGGTCTATTTTTGCATATTATCATGAAATGGAATTATTATGTGATGTTTATGGTTTTCATGCTTCCATGATCAAATTATGAAGGTTGATATATATATGTATGTTGTTGGTGGGCTGATTTATATGTATTTCGGAATTGGTTGGACTTAGTACTCTTGAAAGACATGATTTTATCTACATGAACAATAGCCCACCATGTGTTTGATAAAATGTCATTTATAGAATTCATAGGAAATGGAAGGTCCAATGTACATCCTATGAGTCGGATGATTATATAATTATTGAAATGATGATGAAAGGGATACATGTATATGATTTTCTCTATATAGTGTTGTGAGTCGACCAAGCCTAGTACGGGGGGTAGTAGGCCCGTATAACCGTATCGAGGGGTTGGTACCTTGGTTGCCTAGTACGGGGGGTAGTAGGCCCGTATAACCATATCGAGGGGTTTGTACCTTGGTCCCTAGCTCGGGGGGTGGTAGGCCCGGGTAACCACATTGAGGGGTTTGTACCTCTTTCGCCTCTCCAAGGGGGTGGTAGGCCTTGGAAATACTATATTGATGGTCACTCACCACACATGTACTACGTCCCACTAAATATGATTTTTATGTAAGCATCATTATACATATCATTTCTCTAATGTGCTATCTATCGGGTATGATTATGCATTTTTCCTATGATGTCCATCTATTGTAGCATTGCATTGCATCCCATATACTTAGTACATTCAAACGTACTAATGCATACTCTATGCCTACATGATGTCACCATGTAGGGACCGGAGCACCGCTTGACCATCCTCCTCCGCGTGGCTAATACGATTTCCTATCAAGGTTATTGGTGAGTCCTCCATTCCGGGGACGTTGCTCATGATCTTTTGCTATGTATAAGACTTTTCTTTTTAGTTATGTTTTGACTATGAGGGTGAGCCCGGTAGTTTGTCTTGGCCCCCGCTAAGTACTCATGTTTAGAGGTGGTGTTGGACAAGTTGTGTATTATGCTTGAGCTTGACTCATCTATGGTATTTATGTATCATTTCTTCTTTTTTTTTTCTTGCTCCCTTAGTCCCGATTTCCCCCTTTGATTATGCTTATTGCTTATGGTCATTTTAATTGCTTCCGCGACCAAGGATGTGTAATGATACGCTATGAGGCTTGTTTGGGGTTCCTTCGGGTTCCCCATTCGCCGGTCACGTCTAGGCCCTAGGCTTGGGTCGTGACATTTAACAGAGGTCTACAGCCCCTACACCTTCATCAACTAGTGCTCCATCCCCCAGGTTTCGACAGGATTAGAATGGTAAGCATCAGTCAGTAAGTCTCGGGGGAGTGCCTTAGGTAACATGACTTTCCCAAATCGTCCAAAGTGTGGTAAGAACCATATGGGCGAGTGTCTTGTAGGAAAGGAAGAGTGCTTTGGGTATGGTCAGTCTGGCCATAAGTTCAAGGATTTCCCTTCATCCAAGCAGGGGCAAAGAGGTAACAACAATAGGGCTCAGTCTATAGCTCCAGGAGCACCTACAGGTCGCCCAACTCAGCAGGGTGTTGCGTCTGGTATAGTTGGCGGTCAGCACCATAATAGGTTGTATGCTCTCTAGGCTCGCTAGGACCAAGAAGATTCTCCTAATGTGATCATTGGTATGTTACGAGTCTTTCATTTAGATGTTTATACATTGTTAGATCTAGGGGCTACACTGTCTTTTGTAACTTCTTATATAGTAGTAAACTTTGATGTCAGTCCAGAAACTTTCTCAGAACCCTTCTTAGTCTCTACTACAGTTGGTGACCTAGTTATAGCTAGACGGGTATACAAAAATTGCCCTATCAAAATCTCTCAGAAATTCACCTTAAGAGATCTTGTAGAGTTAGAAATGGTAGATTTTGAAATAATTTTAGGCATGGATTGGTTACATTCCAGTTATACCATAGTCGATTGTAGAACTAGAATCATTCGGTTTCAGTTTCCAAACAAGCCAGTTTCAGAATGGAAAGATAATAGCTCAATGCCTATGGGTTGATTCATCTCTTACCTTAAGGCTAGAAAAATGATTTCCAAAGGGTAAATCTATCATCTTGTTTGGGTTAAGCACACAAACTTTTAAACCCCAACTCTTTAGTCAGTCTTAGTCTTCCCGGATTCCCTCCTGAAAGGGAAATCGACTCCTGAATAGATCTCCTCTCAGATACCCAACCCATTTAGATTCCTCCTTACACAATGGGTCCAGCCGAGCATAAGGAATTGAAAGAGCAGTTGAAAGACCTTAAAGATAAGGGCTTCATCATGCCTAGTATCTCTCCATGGGGTTCTCTAGTAGTGTTCGTTAAAAGGAAAGATGGTTCTCTCAGAATGTGCATTAACTATCGTCAGTTAAACAAAGTCACCATCAAGAATAAGTATCCTATCCCCAGGATGGATGACTTCTTCGACCATCTCCAGGTTGCTAGTTACTTTTCTAAGATAGACATAAGATCCAGCTATCATCTTCTTAGATTCAGAGATAATGACATTCCGAAGACATCTTTCAAAACTCGGTATGGTCACTTTGAATTTGTAGTTATGTCTTTTGGACCAACAATGCACCTCCAGCTTTATGGACCTAATGAGCAGGGTGTTCAAACAATACGTCTTTATTGATAATATCCTTATTTATTCTCAGAATGAGGAGGAGCATGTGACTAATTAGAGAGTTGTTCTGCAAACTCTCAAGTATCACCAGCTATTCGCTACGTTTAGTAAATGTGAATTCTAGTAACAATCAATCTCTTTCCTTGGTCATGTGGTATCCAGCGAAGAGATCTGAGTGGATTCTCAGGAAAATTAAGGCAATACAACACTTGCCTAGACCCACCTCTCCAAAAGATATCAGAAGTTTCTTGGGTTTGGGCGATTATTATAGCAGGTTGTTGAATGATTTTCATTCATAACTTCCCCATTGACTAAGTTGACTCAGAAGAAGGTTAACTTACAATTGTCAGATGAGTGTGAGAAAAGCTTTGTAGGACTGAAGACTAGGTTGACTACAACTCCTATCTTTACTTTACGAGATAGTTCAAATGGTTATGTGATTTATTGTGATACAACCAAGGTCGGCCTAGGTTGAATGTTGGTTCAGTGAGGTAAGGTCATAACTTATGCTTCTAGACAACTTTAAGTCCATGAGAAGAACTACCCGACTCATGACCCCGAGCTTGCAGCCGTAGTATTTTCCTTTAAGATTTGGAGACACTACTAGTATGGTGTCCATGTCTACATGCTCACAGATCGTAAGAGACTCCAGTACGTGTTCACCCAGAAAGAGTTGAATCTTTGTCAGAGGAGATGTCTTGAATTCTGTAAAGACTATGACATAAATGTGGTTTACCATCCGCGTAAGGTCAACGTAGTGGTTGCTGCTCTCAGCAGACTGTCTATTGGTAGTGTAGCATCAAGGAAGAAAAGGCAGAGTTAAAAAAAGATGTTCACCGACTTGCTCGCTTCATTGTTTGCCTTACGGACACATCACATAGTGGGGTGATGGTTCAAAATGGATCAGAATCTTCACTGGTATCAGAGGTTAAGGAAAAACAAGATTGTGATCTTATTATTACTTCAATTGAAAGGTGGAGTTCCTCAGCAAAAAATTGAGGTTTTCTCCCAAAGGGGGGTGGGTGTACTTTGTTACCAGGGTCGCTTATGTTTTCCTAATATGGGTGAGTTGAGGCAGTAAATCGTTACAGAAGCTCATAACTCCAGCTATTCAATTCATCCAGGTTCCACTAAGATGTACCGTGATCTACGTGAAGTCTTTTGGTGGAGCGGCATGAAGAGGGACATAGCAAACTTCATGGCTGAGTGTCTTAATTGTCAACAGATTAAGGTAGAACATTAGAAACTAGGAGGTATGACTTAGGAGATTAACATTCCTACATGGATGTGGGAAGTGATAAATATAGACTTTATTATGGGTTTACCTCGTACTCACAGACATCATGACTCCATTTCGGTGATAGTAGAAAGAGTTACTAGGTCCACTCACTTTTTGGTTGTCAAGACTATAGATTAAGTGGAGGACTATGCTGAACTCTACATCAATGAAATAGTCAAGTTGCATGGGTTTCCCTTGTCTATCATCTCAGATATAGGTCATCAGTTTACCTCTCAGTTCTGGAAATCTTTTTAGAAAGGTCTTGTCACTCAGGTTAATCTCTGCACAACATTTCATCCATAGACGAATGGTCAGGAAGAATGTACCATTCCGACCATAGAGGACATGTTGAGAGTTTGCGTGATCAATTTCAAAGGTAGTTGGGATGATCACCTACCTCTCATAGAGTTTGCTTATAATAATAACTTTCATTCTAGTATTAAGATGACCCCGTATGAGGCACTATATAGGCATAGATACATGTCCCCGATTTATTGGTTTTAAGTAGATGAAACATCATTGATTGGGCCGGATTCGGTTCATGAAGCTATGGAAAAAGTTCAACTCATCATATATAGACTTAACAAAGGTCAGAGTCATCAGGAGACCTATGCAGATGTGCAGAGAAGGGATTTAGAGTTAGAAATCGATGATTGGGTTTTTCTGAAGGTGTCACATATGAAGGGAGTGATGACATTTGGCAAGAAATGTAAGTTGAGTCTTAGATATGTAGGTCCTTAAAGAATCCTTAAGAGTGTTGGTGATGTAGCTTATGAGTTAGACTTGCCAGCAGAACTAGAATCGGTTTATCTAATCTTTCACATTTTCTTATTGAAGAAGTCTGCGGTTGATTCAACATCGATAGTTCCATTAGAGAGTGTGGTTGTGAAGGATAGTCTCACTTATGAAGAGGTGCCAATTTAAATTCCTAAACGTCAGGTTCGTAGGTTGGGAAATAAAGAAATCGCTTCAGTGAAGGTTTTGTTGAGAAGTCAGTCCGTAGGGGAGCTACTTAGGAAGAAGAAGTAGCCATGAAGACCAAGTATTCTCATCTCTTTCCTTTTGATTCCGTTTTAGCTTGAGGTAATAGTTTCTCTCCCGTCTCTTAGGTTAATCTTGCATAAATTAAGTCTTAGTATCATGTTCCTTCAGTTGTTCTTTCATTTTCAGCATATTTTTATGTTGTTGGAACTCAATTCTGTTAGATATCAATTTCTAGTACTTAGTAATAGGGATTGCAGCTCCTTCCCTCCATACTCAGCTTGTTTAAACTTCATTCGATGACGAATGTTCCCAAGGGGGAGATATTGTAACACCTTAGAAAATAGACTTGGACTTTTTCAGTAGAAAAAGTGAAATTGGAATCGACTTTTTTTTTTTGCAAAAATAAAATAAAATAAAATAATAATAATTGCCCAAGTTTTTGTGATGAGGACTTTCTAGACTTTTTTTTTTGTTGGACCGAACCTCAAAATAAGGTTGCCTACATATCTTGTCAAAACAAAAATCAGGACGAACGTAGTTCAAGAAATTTGTTCTTTTGTTGTTATTGATTTTTCAACTTTTTTTCACTTTTTTTTTCTTGACTCTTTGTTTTTGTGACTTCTCTTTTTCTTTTTTTTTGAATTTCTGATTCTTTTTTTTACTTTCTTTTTTTATTGTATTTTGATTCCAAAAGAGGGGTATGAAAGAAAATAAAATTAAGGCTCAAAAGGGGTAGCAAAGGATTACACGGTGTTTGGATAGTGGAATGAAATGTCTTCATCATATCAATTATTACAAATGTCAAATACAAGCATGTCTTTTAAGATGTGAAGTGAAAATCATACATTATCTCTTTGCAATGTATACATTGATGGATATGTTTATCGTTTTTGTTCCATATTTGTCAGCTTGAAAATCTCCATTTGAGTATTACCTTCTTGACAACAAACAGCATACGTTAATTTATTCTTTTAACCATTTTCAATACTAAAGGACGTATCAAGGTGTTTAAGTTCTTTATTCATTTGCTCATTTTTTTTACTTCTTTGGTGTATTCATTCCATGACTAGATATAACATTAAGATCTGACCAAATCCTCTTGCATATCATGTCACAAAAATTGAATTGAAAAGAGATGCATATATGAAAAGACCAATAGAACGGATCAAAGTGACACAAGACAAATATTATCTTAAAATAAAAGGACTTGATAACAAGACAACAAACTAAATTTTAGGTTACAACTCTATAATAACTTAAACTATGACAAGACTCAACAAACAAAAACATAAGAGAAAATGATAGAAATGTCTGACTTACTAAAAAAAAAAAGAATTGCATAGTAGAAATGATGACAAAATAAACTATCCATACACTCTTTTTAGAGAAAAGAAGTGTGTCTCCCAATCACCAAGCTTGACTTCTTAGCCACTTCTTTGCACGTTAGCCTTTGTAAAAGCTCCACAAATTTCAATTGTTTTTCTTCAGAATTGAGAGAATTGTCATCACCCATCTTCTCAATGAAGTGTACATCATTAGGTGCTGGTAGAGGATTCTGAGTAACATTTGGGGGATTATCATTTTGGACCATAATCATCTTTGCTTGGATCATCTTTTCCACCCCACTTTTCAAAGTTCGACAATCTTAAGTACTGTGACCTAGGGCATCAGAATGGTATGCACATCGTGCTATAGGATTGAAACCTTTTGAGCATAGATCTGTAAAATTTTGAGGAATCGGCTCTATCATATTCAAATGTTTCAATTTCTCAAATAAATTCATGTAAGACTCTCCAATTGGTGTGAAATTGTTCACAGGTTTTTGACCTCCTTCAAATCCTTGTCTTGGACGGGGATTATAAGGTGTATGAGAATTTTGAGAAAAAGGACGAATATTTTGATATGTTGGCGCTCGCCATTGAGGATAGTTTGGTAGATATGCATATGGTTGTGCATCATAGACTGCATATTGAGGTGGGACAATAGAGTATTGTGTGTCTTGCATGGGGAGATAGTGATGAAATTGAGGTGGTGCATATTGATAAACTGGATCTCTTGGACCTTTTTTGTGTGTCAGACATAACATTTGCTACATCCTCCTTCATTTTCTTTCCCCCAAGATTTTCTGATCCATTTTTAATCACCTGTGTGGTGCTTTCAAGGCAGCTTGACTTACAATTTTTTCAGACTTGATGTCATTTTCCACCATTTCACCAATCTTAATAACTTCGGTGAATGTTTTTCCAACAACGGAAAGTAAATAATGAAAGTAGTTTGGTTCTTGCGCTTGGAGAAAAACATCAATCATTTTAGACTCTTTCATTGGTGGCTTAACCCTAGCAGCTTGCTCCCTCCACCTAATAGCATATTCACGAAAATTTTCAGTGGTCTTTTTCCTCATGTTGGTAAGTGAAGTACGATCTGGAACTATGTTAATGTTATATTGAAATTGTTGAACAAAACATCGAGTCAAATAATCCCATGTATGCCAGTTAAAAGTATCTTGATCTATGAACCATTCTGAGGAAATTCCCATCAAACTTTCCCCAAAATAGGCCATGAGCAATTCTTCTTTGCTTCCATCCCCTCTCAGTTGATTACAATATCTCTTTAAATGAGCTACAGGATCTCCATGTCCATCATATTTCTCGAACTTTGGAGTTTTAATATCGATGGGTAGATGAACGTAGGGAAACATGCACAAATCATTGAATGAGACACTCTTGTGACCTCTCAATCCTTGCATATCTCTTACACTTTGTTCCAAACTCTTCATTTTTCTAGCCATTTCTTCATGTTCCTCATTCTTAACATCTTTTTCAGCTTCAACAAGGGAACTATACTGATGAGTGTAAGGTAAGAGCCTGGAATTTTAAAAGTCACTTTAGGGGTATAATCTCGATCATATTGAACTTTAGGTGGAGGATCACTCTTGGATTTTGGCTCCATTTTAGGTTGCGGGACGCTATTAGTCGGCACAGTTGGCACGAAGAATGAATTACTCGTCATAGGTCTACTCAAAGGGCACACCGTAGAAGTTCCAGCTACGTTGGATGCGTTAGCATAGGGACCAAATTCAGGTGGATAAATTGGATCACTTATCGATACTTGGATAGGGGGTGACATATTTATATTTAAATAGTCACGGATTGAAGACGGTGGAGCTTGTCCACTCATCCAAGCTTCGTACATCTCCGCCATTTCCTGTCTTAATATCCTTACCTCTTCGGTTGACAATGTTTCTTGTGACATCCTCTGGTTTTGGACCTCATCACTGTCATTTTCTTTTTTCCTTTTGACCTTGTATTGTAGGGATGAGATGTCAGCTTAACCACAAACCAACCACCTTAATTTAATTTGCGCATAGACGATAAAATTTGTAAGGGTTAGACATTTCTTCATTATTAATTTTTTTTAAAAATAAAACTGATAATGCATTGATCAAATCTGTAACATGCTTGAGAACATGAATAAGATCATTGCTTATTTTTTTTAAAACTCAATAACTATGTTTTTTTAGAGCTTTAAGACAAAATCATTTAGTTTTCTTTTGAATTATTAAAAGAAGATTAAGAAAAACTTGTTTTTTATAAAGATTAAAGCTTCTCGTCTTTTTATTTTTTTTGAATTTTTGAAAAAAGTATTTTTATTTTTATTATTGAATAAAGATCACCGAACCCAAAGAGGGTTGCCTACATATCTCATTCGGGTGAGAATCAGGTGTGCGTAGTTCATTCAGTTTGGACAGTTAAAAACTTTAAGATACTAAAACTTCTTTTTTTGGCAAATGCATTATTATTCAAGACTTTCTAAACAAAAACATTTTTCATGTAGCTCATAAAGAGATCTAAGTGGTCAAGTAAGATATAAATACTTGTCCTAGACGGACTCAATTCTTATATCAAGTTACTAAGTCAAATACAAATTATGCAAATGAGTGGAGTCTACTAGTGGTAACCATGACCTAAAGGAGATAGGTGTCTAGACTGACTTACTCAAGTGGACGACTCAAGCTATGGAGGGGCAACTTATCGGTAACAGCGCTATTCCGACTTCATTACTGATCCAACTCCGCCTAAGATATGTGACTAAATATCCTTCACTAGGTGTCAAGACACTCCAGCTTTATCTCAAGGGAAAATAGGATGCATAATTGCATTACTGTGAACGTGTGTTAATTGTATTCAAAGACTCATAAGGTGTGCGTGAAAGAAAAAGAATTTAGTATAGTTCAACAATATAAATATAAAAAACAACAAATGAGTAGCAAGTAGCACATCAGGCCATCAAACACAATATATCCAATAAAATAAAATAATAAAATCAAGTAAAAGTCAATATAACAAAGCTCGAATTATGGTTATTCCCCAGCGGAGTCGCCAGAGATTCACACCCCTTTTTGCGCACGACGGATTGGGTTTTTCCAATTAAAGTGACAGTATTGATTAGATATTATTTTTATTTTTCAAAATCACCACTTGAAATTGAGTTATGATGTTCCAAGTCACCTTTATGAATCTCTAATCAATAGGAAGTGACTCTTTAGTTTTGGTCTGCGAACCAGAAATTTGGATAAGGAATTATGTTGACCGAGGAAAAGGTATTAGGCATCCCTCGAGTCCCGTGATTCTAACACAATCGCTTTTATTGACTTCTACCTACTTTTAAATTATTTGTGGACATATTTTATATGCTACAATTTCGCTCATATTTTTATTGTTGAACTTTTACTTGGACCTAGATGCATAACCGCATTCTTGGTTTTGATATTTAGAGACATAACTGTCTTCTTTGCATCTCATTTAATAATCTTATTTTTTATAAATCTCTATTTTAAATTAATAAACGTTAATTATATTATTGGACAAGGTGTGTCACCACATCCTTGAGTTTATTTTTAATTATGTCAAAAAAAGATGTGCAACCACATTATTAATTGAAACGAATATTTTGAATATACCTAAAAGTTCATCTAAAGTTAAGAGAAAATATTTGTTCCTTATAAAAAATAATAATCAAATAACATAAAACTAATCTAAACTTTTAAGGTGCACGATAAAATTTTAGATCAATATTACATCTTTTTATTTTTATTTACTCTTAAAGTTAACGTCAAATTAAGCATTACACGAATAGCAATTTCTTACTAATCTAACCAAACAACGATAAATTACTAAAATAAATCTCTTTTTTTGTTTGATAAAATAAAAGCGATAATAATTTTTTAGCCTAATAATCTCTATTTTTATCCTTATTGGCATCTAAGTTAAAACAAGAACACAACCACAACCCGTTCATTTTTAAAAAATAACAACTTACAAATAAAAATAAATAAATCAAGATAACCACCAATTAAAACTATTTCAATTCATTAAATAGAGATATGCTTAATACTTAACTCAATATTCAATCAAATTATGAATAAAAAAGAATTAAAAAAACTTGTCATAAAATTACTTCAAATTCCATATATAAATAAAGAGATAAGATAAAATTGAATACCGCAAATCTTAATCGAAGCTCGATTAGAACACCCACCAATTTTTCATAGGTTGTTTGTAATGATATATGTATTTGTGTTGATACGAAATTAATGGGTAAGGAAGAAAAGATATGAATGTGTTGGTGAATTTTTAAAAAGAAAATGAAATAAAATAGGAAGGTTTTTTCTTCTTTTGGTTTGCTCGTCCCTTTCTTCTATTTTTCGTTGCTGATCCTTTTTATGTAGTATGTTGTGTGTGTGTTGTGTGTTGTAGTTTAGGTGTAGTACGTGTGGTGGGGGTGTGTGGGTAGTGGAGGAAAGTGTAAGTGGGTAATGGGGTAAGTGTAGGTGGGTTGGGGTAGTGGGATATTTTAGGCTAATATAATATAATATAATATAAGGATATTATTTAATTATTTTTTAAACTAACAAAAATAAATTCTAAATAAGAAATATTAGCTTATTTATTAAACTAAAATTAAAATAAAACATATATTTTTGTTATTTTCAAATTTTTTTAAAAAATAAACTTACTAAAATAAGACAAAATTCAAAATATCTAATTTAAACATAAAAGAAATATTTAAGGAATAAAAAATAGTGAAAGACTTTATGTTTGGTCAAAAATTACGTGTCTACAGATAGTTTAAAAGTCAAGGAGTCTATCATTATTCCCTTTGTTGTTGTAATGTTTTGAGGTCATGAGGGATTTAACTAATACTTGTTAAATTATTTTCAAACGATTATTGGAGTTGAGTTTAAATTAAGTTTTTAAAGTTAAGTTCCCATTTTTCTTAAGTAAGTCTTCCACAAAGTAATGATTCAGGCATGGGTTCGCTTTGGAACTAGCAATGGTTTTCGAGTGCCAATTACATCCAGGGTGTCGGTTCGAGGTGTGACATTAGATATTTCCACCCTTAGTCCTATTTAGAGTAATCTCATTCGAGGATGAATTTTCTCAAGTGGGAGATATTGTAACACCTCGGTATTAGAAAGAATTAATTTTAGAAAGGAACTAATTGGAAAGAGCTAATTTGAAATTTGTTCAAGTTTTGCTTAATTTGTGAGTTTTAGGTCAACTTCAAACGACCATAACTTTCAGTACATGATAAGTTAGGTGGTCCATAAGGTATCAAATGAAATATCTTTGAGTCCTCTTTCCAAACGCCATCGAGTTTTCTAAATTCTGAGTTCGGATGAGGGAGATATGCCCATTTGAGTTTAGCCTGTCCGATTAAGGAAATTCATCCGAATTAAGGAGGGGTATTTTGGTCTTTTCCTTACCCCATTATCCTTAAACATTTTTTTCACCCAAATAGGGGTCTAAACTGATTGAGATAAGTTTTCACAATCCTAAACACGCTTAAGATTTTCGAGAGAAGTTCAAGAGGAGAAAAATAAAAAGTTAAGCGTTCGTTCAAGATTCTTGCGATCTTCGAGGAATTTCGTGAAGGATTTCATCCTGACGAGGTATGTATGCTTTCAGAGTGATGGGTTCATTCACCATCACGTCAATTATGAGTTTCTTGAGGTTTCATCCTTCATTCTTTGTAAATGGGGTTTTTATGAGTTCTTGAGGCGAGGGTTTTGGTTTTGAGGGGATTTTCTTGAGGAGATTTGAGTAGACTTTTATTTACTTATGTGGGGTATACCAATCTAAGAGATTTTGGAAGGAATCAATCGATTCTAGGTGAATTAAAGCAAAAAATTGAGAAGAAAAATTCATCAAAAATTTCTAGAAAAGGGTTGGGACTCCGCGGCCTCGATGCTCTAGCAAGCCTGGCGTGAGGCACCAGCAATGCGCCAGAAACTAGCTCCAGTAAGGGGAGGCCTAGCGCAGCACGGCACTTTTGCGCCACAAAGTGTCAGGCCATTTTTCTTCTTCGTTCTAATTCCGCACTTGTTCCTTTAAGTCGAGCTTGCATTCCTTTCTTAATCCTAACTATTTAAACCTTCACTAATCATCAAGAGATCCTATATATCATAAATCATAACTCTTGCATTCACATTTTAAATTCAAGAAAAGGTGAAGCTAGATTGATAGGACCAGACTTAGTTCATCAAGCTATGGAGAAGGTGAATGTTATTCAAGAAAGGTTGAAAACAGCGAGGAGTCGTTATAAATCCTATACATATGTTAGGAGAAGAGAGTTAGAGTTTGAAGTAGATGATTGAGTATACTTGAAGTTTCACCCATGAAGGGTTTCATGAGATTTGGTAAGAAGGGGAAGCTTAGTAACCAATATATTGGTCCTTACAGAATATCCAAGAGGATTGGTAATGTAGCTTATGAGTTGGAGCTACCACAAGAGTTAGCAACAGTTCATCCAATATTTCACATTTCCATGTTGAAGAAGTGTATGGGTGATCCTTCACTGATTATACCAACTAAAGATATTGGTATTAAGGATAGATTACCTTATGAGGAGATTCCCGTTCAGATTCTAGATCGTCAGATTCACAAGTTGAAAACCAAGGAGGTAGCATTAGTCAAGGTTTTGTGGAGGAATCAATTTGTTGAGGAAGCTACTTGGGAGGCTGAGGAGGATATGAAGAAGAGGTACCCACATCTCTTCGAATCCAAAGAAATTCCAAATTAAGGTACTAATCCTTTTCTTGGCATTTGTTTTAAGTTGGCATGTTGTATTTACATTTTTGCTTGTTAGGTGTTTGAGTTGAATGTTAAATGTTACACCCTTAGTCTGCTTAGAATAATCTCATTCGAGGACGAATGTTCCCAAAGGGGAGATATTGTTACACCTAGCTATTTGAAAGAGATAAAAATAGAAAGAATCAGATTTGGAAATAGCAAATCTGAAAAATTTGGCAAGTTATGCTAAGTATGATTTTGGGACAAAGTCAAACGACCATAACTCTTAGTACAAAATGTGTTAGGTGGGCTACAAGGTATCAAATGAAAGATCTTGGAATCCTCTTTCCAATGCCACCGAGTTTGCTAAATTTCTAGCTCGTATTAGGGAGATATGCCCGTTTGAAGTTTCAATGTCCATTTAAGGAAAGTTACCCGGATTTAAGAGGGGTATTTTAGTCTTTTTCTTACCCTATCAAATTTAATTCGTGTTTAGTAATTAATTAAGGGTCTAAACTGAATTGGTTCAATTTACGCAATTACAATTCACACTAGGGTTTTTAGAAAAGAGTTCAAGAGGAGAAAAGAGGAGAAAAGTCAAGATTTCGTCGAGTTCTTGAGATTTGATTGCGAATTTCTCCAAGGGTTTAATCCCAAAGAGGTATGTGACTTCACAATCCATTGGGTTCATTCACGCACATACCAATCATGTTAATTTCAGTGTAGTTTCATCCTAAAAAGTTGAAGGTTTGATGTTCTAGATTTTTGTTCTTGAATTTGCTTTCGTTCTTGAATTAGGATGGAATTGATAAGTTTCTTGAGATAATCATATTAATTTTTAGAGTTGTCTTGAGTAGATTCTTGTTTACATGTATTGGGTATCTGAATCTAAAGAGAAATTGAGAAAAAGAATCGAATCTAATTGAATTATGGTCAGAAAACAAGTTGAAAAAATTGTCGGAACCACCTTGGGGAGGGGTGGCGCAGCGCGCCACTAATGTGCTAGCTGGGATGGCATGGCGCGCCATCAGGGAGCCACAAAGCAGCCTCTGACCTTTAGGGGCTGGCACCCCCGCCACCAGTGCATCCTGGACTTCGGCCCCCACCCATTTTTCGTCATTTAACCCGTCTAAGTTCTCCTAAAGTGTACTATCACTTCCTATTTATTCTAACTACTCGAAACTATTTCTAAACATCTAGAAATCATTCAAAACCATACCTTGAATCTATAATTTAAAATTCAAGGTAGAGTTGAGAGTCAAGTCTTGAGAGTTCTACGAGTCATTTTAAAAGGTCATTTGCAATTGTTTCACAACTTGTTTTAAATGACTTTAACACAAAGTGGAGAATAGTATAGTGAGTTCATTTCTTTAAAATGATATATGGGAACTAAGTATTCCCAAAGAGTAATTATTTTCACAATTAAGATAATCGAAAAGACCAATTTCCAAATGAGTTTTCATGAGCAGTTTTGAGTTCCATCTCTTTTAAGAGATAAGTTTTGAGTAATAATCTCAAACAACAGAGAATGAGTTATGTTTTTAAACATATGAGCTGAGTATATTTTGGGAGTAGTATTGAGCACCGATATGGGGATGAGTTCATAATAACTAAAATCTCCATGAACCATGTAGCCAACGTGGGTAGAAAGGGTCATACTTTTTAGATGATTCATTAATGCTTTTAGCATATACTAGTGAATCCACTTAGTTGAGGCGTTCTATATCCCGGCAAGATATAGGATAGTTTTGGCAGCGTGGGCGACGTTATATCATCACATAGCTCATAGCAATGGTTGTCGGTTAGAGAATCTCCCAAATAGAGTTTATTTTTGTATTCTTATATACAACTGAGATATTATTGTATTTTCCAATACTTTGAGATCTTATCTACTGTTTTAAATGCTTTATATAAACTGCATCTTTTTTGTTGTTTATTTCTGCATTGAGTTGAGTATCCATGAGTTGAGTAAAGCTGAGGTAAGTGTTTCTTTCAGATTCCAGTTCAAGCTCACGTATTTTTTAGATTTCCCCTCGCATGCTCGTATATTCAATATACTGACACTATTTGGCCTTCATCATTATATGATGCAGATACAGGTAACCAGGATCAACATCCGGTGCCTCGTTGATCTAGTCGAGCATTTTCAGAGTCATTTGGTGAGCCTCCTTGCTTTTTAGAGGACCCTTTTTATATTACTTTGTCATTTTAGTTGTTAGGATGATCGGGGGTCTTCTTCCGACATGCCTCATAGTATTAGAGGCTTCATAGACAGTTAGACATTAGTAGTTCATTAGTCTTATTCATTTAAGTTGTTTTGTTATAAGACTTGAGTTTCCTTATTGGAAATGAATGTTTCCTTTACAACATTCTAGTTTATTTCATGAATTTATCTTTGTTGAGTTAAGTCTTATGTTGAGTAGTAAGTCATGCCAAGGGTTCGCTTAGGGATAATAATGGTTCTCGAGTGCGAATCCCGCCCAGGGTGTAGGCTCGGAGCGTGACAAGTACGGAACCAATTTCTATCATCTCTTGTCTTTTTTCGTTTCGACCTTCATCTATGTGATAAGGAATCCCTCATACCGGATGGCTCCAGCTGATTTGAGGGAGCTTAAGGAGCATCTCTAGGATCTCTTAGGCAAGGGGTTCATTAAATCGAGTATATCTTCTCAGGGTGCTCTTGTCATGTTCATGAAAAAGAAGGATGGTGCCTTGTGTATGTGTATTGACTACAAACAGTTGAATAAGGTGACCATCAAGAACAGGTATCATATGCCAAAAATGGATGATTTATTTGACCACCTTCAAGGTGCAACAATGTTATCTAAGATAGACTTGAGATTGAGTTGTCACTAGTTAAGGATTAGGGCTTCGTATATCTCTAAGATTTCCTTTAGGACTTGTTACGTCCACTACGAGTTCTTAGTCATGTCTTTTGGATTGGCCAATTCCCCAGCAACATTCATGGATTTGATGAACTATATGTTTGGACTCCCTTGTGATATTGTTCATCAACAACATCTTGTTCTACTCAGAGAGTAGGGAACAACATCTGAAATTGTACTCTAGACTTTGAAAGAAATTCTTCTATTTACCCAAAACCCAACTAAATTCATTCTCCCAAATTCTTTCTCAAGCTAAGGAAGAAGAAGAAGAAGCTAGGGTTCACTCCTAGGTCTTCAATTCACTATTATTTTCTAGGGCTTTGAGTATCAAGGTATATGAATATTTACCCGTGGAGCCCATTCCTCCATGGGGTCCCCAAGGTTTTCAATTCCTCAATTCAATTTCAATTGATCAAATTAGGATTCTTCCTAATTCTCCATGGGTTCTATTCAATTATCATTCAATTATTGTTTTTAAATCTTTTCTTGCATGATTTAATATAATTACATGATATTGAGTTGAAATTGTATGAACACATGCATGTTCCATGACTTTTAACTGTGAACCTATGAAGAACTCATGAAGCTATGAACTATGAATTTTGAAATGTTATGCATGTCCTATGAAAATGATGGTTATGAGGATAGGGTGCTTTTAGATGAAAGTATTAATGTTGTTGTGAAAGATTTTCTCACATATGAATATGATCATGACTTTGAAGTTATTTCTCACTTATGAATTCACATCGGTAAAAAGTTTTTTCATCTATGTTTAAAATGTGTTTTAAGGAGCTATTTCATGTTTTGATTTTTAAGATGTGGATTGGTATTGATCATTATTTTTCCTATGATATGATGATAGTTGATTTTTATATATTCCGTTGGGATTTTGACTTAGCACTGAGAGGTCTTTGGGGTGGAGACTCAAATAGGGTAGTCTCTAGTAGCAACGCCTAGTCCCAAACTACATGCCCCCATAGGATTGTCTTACATGACCAAGCTAGTGGATACACTTTAGCAAAAGATGATGTGTACACCTTGGCAAGTAGAATTCCCTTCTTTTGGTATGAGGGATATATCAGATTCCATGACATAACTCTCATGGTCTTATTGTTGGTTAAAGCTAATATCCCGCAAAACTGAATATGTTTCTTCAAAGCTTCCCTATATCTCAAATTTTAAATGCATTGACCATATCTTATGATTTATACGGTTTTACTTTTTTAAGCTTTTAAATGTTCAAATGCTGGTCATGCATTTCATGTTTAAACTAATGCATTACATGTTTAAGCTATTCATGCTATCATGTCTATTTTATGCATATTGCCTCATACTTAGTACATTTCATGTAATAATGCATACTTGTGACTATATTGTCTTATTAATGCAAGGTTCGACGCTCCTACTTCGCACACTTGTGGCTAGTTGATTATTCTATCGAGTTCGAAGAGTTAGTAAGTCCTCATGTTCCAAAGGCCGAGACACATTTATTTACTTTATGTCTTTCTAGTTTTCGGATGATGTATGTGGTGTATGAGTTACGTCTCAACCACTCATAAATTGTAATAGATTGCTTGTCATGACTATGTAGACTTCTGCTTATGTCAAATTCTTTTATGATATGAAAGTTGTCTTTTAAATCTAATTCCTATTTATTTTGTATGATGTATATTAGGCGGCTTGTGTAGGCCTCTTAGGGTCCTGTACACCATGTCACACCTAGGGACTATTTTGGGTCATTACATTCACATACATTGTAAGTATAATCACATAAAATATATTTTTATTATTTATTTTTTTTCTATAAAATCAATGTGTAACAATTCCTTTATATAAATAGGAGTAATTGTTTTGCCAACTCGGTCAGTTTTAGATTTTTAAGTTTTATGGATATACATTTTTAATATTTATATTTATATTCAATTTATCTTTTCACGATTAGAAATTATAAAATACAGAAGATAATCTACACTTTACTCGTCTTTTGTACTTTTTAAATTTTCTCGTTTTTATCATCAAGAAATTAGAAATGTTAAATAAATAAACAAAAAAGAATAAGTTTATAGGAGGAAATTTAAAAACTGAAAAAGAGAATAAGACACAAATGAAGTAATTTTTTGTACTACTGCTGTCACATTTTAATTATTTTTTGTAAAACAATATTTTTTTTCCAAATCTTGGAAATTTCAAGAGAAAAGAACAGGTGAGGCTTATGTTTTCTTCTATGGACTTTGTGGTTCCCTTCCCTTGTTGGACTATGAAATCATCAATAATTAATTTCATTAATTATTTTTAATGGATTGGAAACATAGTCGAAGAATTTATTCAATCTTTAAGTAAAAGGTTAATACTGTCCAAAAGAAATTAGTTTATAGTGTCAATATGTCCTTTTACTATTTTGGTCAAATTTGGGTCAAATTTTTGTGGCCCAAAGGAATTCCCCATAAATAAAAATATCACTTCTTTTGTCCAACAATAATTGTCTACGATTGATTTGTACATGGATTAACAAGCAATAAATGATAGGGATTTACCAAATCACCCTTATTAAATATATGTCATCTCATATTGAAATATGAATAATACTTAATAGTAAGGATAAAATCGACATGACATGGATAAATGGCAAATTATTTATTGATTTTAAAATTAAATAAATATTATTAGATATTTCAAAATAGTATAGTAGACATTAGACAAGTAAAGATGGACGAAGTATAATCAGATAAAATATATTTTTATTACTTAATTCTTTTCAATAAAATCGATGTGTAATCCTTTAAATAAAAAGGAGTAATGATTTCGCCAACTCGGTCAATTTCAGATTTTTGATTTTATGTTTTATGGATATAATTTTTTAATATAGAAATTTAGATATAATTTATCTTTTCACTATTATAAAATATAAACTGAAGCAGATATTCTTCACTTCACTCGCCTTTTGTACTTTTTGAATTTTCTTGTTTTTATCATCTAGAAATTAGAAATGTTTAATAAATAAGAAAAAAAAAAGTAAAAAGGAGGAAATTTAAAAATTGAAAAAAGAGAATAAGACACGAATGAAGTAATTTTTTTTAATTACTGCTGTCACATTTTAATTATTTTTTGTAAAACATAATTTGTAAAACAAATTAATTTTTCCAAATCTTGGAATTTTCAAGAGAAATGAATGGGTGAGACTTACGTTTTCCATGGTGGACTTTGTGATTCCTTTCACATGTTTGACTTTGAAATCATCAATAATTAATGTTTAACTTACATCAATCACATAGTGTAAAATCTAAATTACCTTTTATCCCTATTATTTTTCTAATTACACAAATTTCATATTTTTTAGACATTTCGAATACATAATTAAGGATCCGGGTACAGTATTGTTGATACATTATGTATCAATCTGTTGCACTTATTAAGGAAAAAAAACTGAAAAATCTAATTAAGATCTCATAGTATCAATCTGTTGCACTAATTAAAGGGGGGGGGGGGGGGGGGGGGGGGGGGGNAAGGGGGGGAATCTGAAAATCAAATTAAAATCCAAAAAATTCAAATTTTAAATTTCTTCTTCTTGTTCATCGTTCTCTCTGTTTCATAAAAAACTTTTATCGAAATTTTAGATAAGCGAGGTGAGTTATGAAGGATACAAAAGTGATGGAATTGTTGTTGGACAAATGATTTCTTTTGTGAATCTTCAAGTTCATCGAATATCCCTTCGATTTTGATTCAAGATTGTCGAAAATTTTGAGATTCAAAATTCTTCTCCCAGTTCATTGAAGATCCTTTCAGTTTTGATTCAAAATTGTAGAAAATTTTGAATTTCAAAATTATTCTCCTAGTTCGTTGAAGATCCTTTCAATTTTGATTCAAAATTATCAAAATTTTTGAGAAGATACATCATGAAGATCCTTTCAATTTAAATTGATAAGTGTTGTATTTCTACTAGATACATTAAATAAGAAAGTATTGCCCATAAGATTTTAGGTTTGAGATCGATACATTATTGTTTGGTAATTGTTATGTATCAGATACATTTAGTATGAATTCAAATTTACATATCATGCCTAAAAAATTAGTGCATGATATATTATTATTTATGTATCTTATTTTGTTTGAGAAATACTATATTTTAAAATTACAAAAATGCATTATACATGTAATTGTTTCAAAATAGTTTTTTTTGTGTGTGTGATACATAACACAAAATTTATGCATCAAGTACATTTATATTGAACATGATAAACATTAATCGAAGATTCAACTACATTAGAGTTATGTATCAATACCTTAAATATGAACATTATACATTGCATAAAACAAAGATTATCGTAGCAGTGATGTATCAAATCAATGATAACACTAACAAAGACTAATTTAAGACTCAAAATAAATAAGATACATTAAAAATCTGTATCTTTGATAGTGATGGTTGTGCAATGGCAGATCCAACTTTTTTCTTCTTTTTTTTTGGATGTTTTTCAATAGTAGATACATTAAAAGAAAATAAATAGTTTTGAACAAAATTTTTCAACGACGATATGATTAACTAAAATTGCAAAGGTTAAATAAGATTTCAATGGGGGCAGGGGGCGGAGGTAATTTATTTTTATTTTTTAAGATGAAAAAATAAAAAAAATAAAATACAAGAAATCAAAAATTGAAGTGATGGAAATAAATCTACCTCTTGAATAATTTGAAATAATTAATTGGAAATAGAAAAGATTTGAAATTCAAAAATAGATTAATTGATGTAATTATGGAGATATTTGTAGCGTTAAAAAAGGAAGGAAAATCATGGGTATGAGATTTCAAATTAATGTATCCAAAAAAGGAGATGATAGAAGAAAAATAAGGGATTTTTTATATTTTTTTGAAATAGTAGGGAAAATAAGAAAATATGATAATAAATGATGTGTAGTTAAGTAATTTTCCATAATTAATCTCATTAATTATATTTTCAATGCACTGGAAACATAATTGAAGAATTTATTCACTCTTTAAGATAAAGGGTAAAACTATCCAAAAAGAAACTAGTTTACATTGTGAGTATGTCCTTTTTCTATTTTGGACAAATTTGGGTCAAATTTTTTTGGTCAAAAGGATTTTCCCATAAGTAAAAATATTACTCTTTTTGTCCAACAATAATTGTCCACGATAGACATGTACATAGATTAACAAACAATAAATGATACATATAATTTTTACCATATCACCCTTATTAAATATAATATATATATATATATATATATATATATGTCATCTCAATATTGAAATATGAATAGTACTTAATAGTAATGATAAAATAGACATAACATGAATACATGACAAATTATTTATTGTTTTTATAAATTAAATAAGTATTATTGGATATTTCAAAATAGTATAGTGGACATTGAAAAAGTAAAGATGAACGAAGTATAATCAGATAAAATACATTTTTATTATTTAATTTTTTTCTAGAAAATCATTGTGTAACAACAACTGCTTCAAATAAATAGGAGTAATTGTTTTGCCAACTTGGACAGTTTCAGATTTTTAATTTTATGTTTTACGGATATAGATTTTTAACATTTAAATTTAGATATGATTTATCTTTTCATGATTAGAAATTATAAACTAAAACAAATAATCTACACTTTAATAGTCTTTTGTACTTTTTAAATTTTCTCATTTTTATCAATAAGAAATAAGAAATGTTAAATGAATAACCAAAAAAGAATAAGTAAAAAGGAGGAAATTTAAAAACTGAAAAAGAGAATAAGACACAAATGAAGTATTTTTTTTTACTACTGCTGTCACATTTTAATTAATATTTGTAAAACAATATTTTTTTCCAAATTCTGGAAATTTCAAGAAAAAAGAATGGGTGAAACTTGTGTTTTCTTTAATGGACTTTGTGGTTCCTTTTCCATGTTTGACTAAGAAATCATCAATAATTTAATTTTATTAATTATTTTCAATGGGTTGGAAACATAATTGATGAACTTGTTCAATCTTTAAGTTAAAGGGTAAAATTGTCCAAAAATAAACTAGTTTATAGCGTGAATATGTCTTTTTGCCATTTTGGTCAAATTTTGAGTCAAACTTTTGTGGTCAAAATGATTTCCCATAAATAAAAATATCACTTTTTCTGTTCAACAATAATTATTCACGATTGACTTGTACATGAATTAGGGATAATATTTACCAAATCACCCTTATTAAAAATATATGTAATATGAATAATACTTAATAGCAAGGATAAAATGGACACAACATGCATACATGATAAATTATTTATTGATTTTATATATTAAATTAATATTAATGAATATTCCAAAATAATATAGCGAACAAATAGATGAATATATTA
The DNA here is from genome assembly GCF_019186545.1 of Solanum stenotomum. Lineage (NCBI taxonomy): Eukaryota > Viridiplantae > Streptophyta > Magnoliopsida > Solanales > Solanaceae > Solanum > Solanum stenotomum. The sequence continues at coordinate 16,823,208 of NC_064286.1, read as the reverse complement.
ATGAACATTAAAAATAATAAAGCGGACAAGTAAAGATAGACGAAAGTGTAATTAACTTTCCAATTTGGCGCCCCCACACACATTCCCATCCGTTAACAAATCTGTGTCGGAGATCTAGCTTTGTTACTTGTTTTTCGTGTATATATAAATAAATCTAAAAACATGTGACTACAACCATTGTTCATTTCTTTGTTCTCGTTTATATCTAACTAAAAATAAAAAAATGGCGGAGATTGTGAGGGGGTTTTGGGGTGTAGTTTTTGTTGGATTTTTGATGCTTAGCAAATGGATAGATTCATATGAATTTGAAGATTTCATTTTCAACAAAACCTCTACTGGTGATGGTGCCATTACTCCCACTCCTCTTTTGATTGCTCTTACCCTCATACAGGGAGCTGCTGCTAAAGGAGCTGGTAAAACACACATCTAATATATGCATTGTCTACTTTACTCTTGATTTGTGTATATTTTTTACCTGATGGTTTAGATCTTGCACCAGATTTTAGTTTTTTGAATCTTTTCTTAACATTTTTTTCACTCTTTCTCCCACTGCTTTTCTTTTAGCTCAATGAAAACGATTGGTTGATTAAGATTAATTTTGTTTTTACAGTGTGTCTGGATGGAACTCTACCAGGTTATCACATACATGCTGGTTCTGGGTCAGGGGCAAACAGTTGGCTCATTCAATTGGAGGTATACTAGACACCTCTCTTGATTTATTGCTCACTTACAACTTGCTCTTTTAATGCTCACTTAGCTGTCACCATTCATCAAAGTTGGTTTGTTGTTGGATGTTGTTGTCTTACCTATTTTTAATTGTCATCCAGGCTTAATTGATAGATTGTGGTTAAAAATTACTATTTTTATAATATTGGACTAAAATAGCCGACCTCATCTCAAATGTCATTGAGGAGTTTTTTTTTTTTTTTTGATCTTTAACATAACAGTTTGGTACATATGACAGTCTCTGATCATGATTGTGGAATTCTACTCTTACGTATGTTCTAAATCTAGCATTATACGCAATTTGCGAACTCCATAATTGCATTTACTGATTCAGAACCTTAACTGAGTGATACACCTCGTGTGGCAGGGTGGAGGATGGTGTAACACCGTCAGAAATTGTGTTTTCCGCAAAACGACCAGGCGTGGCTCATCAAAATTCATGGAAAAACAGATTCAATTTACTGGGATTTTGAGTAACAAGGCTGAAGAAAATCCAGGTCCTCTGATGATAGTAATTTACACTATGGGTATCTTTGGTGGGAAGGAAAATTTTTCTATGGAAAATGTTTTTTTTTCAGGATAACAAGTGTATTTATTACTTATTTTCTTGTGTTTGGTTTATAAGCAAAAAATATTATCAGAAAAGCATTTGTATAGAATTTAGATAAATATTCTTGGAGTGTGGGGTGGGTGGGGTGAAAATGAGGTGTGTTGTAGGGTGGGGACTGGGGAGGACATAATCTCCCAGGCCAGAACTTCTTGTTTCCGAGGGAAAATGAATGTGGAATGCCCCTTGTGGAACTTGTTTTCCCCTATGTTGCTCGGATTTTTCAAAAATGTCAACAGTTGCTAGTTGGATCCTCCAAAAGTAGAACATTTGTTGGGGATTCGACACAGGTACAACAACGTTTTTGGAGAGTCCGAAGACATAGGTTTTCCCTACTTCCACTAAAAAAGTCATTTTCTTCATTTTTTAAGTAACTTGTTTTACTAGAGAAGATGTTCTCCAAAAAATTTGACCAATGGAACATAAAACAATTGCCAAACACACCCCATGCATGTTATATATTATGCATTTAAGGGCTTTTCCTTACTGTCTCTTCTGTGAATGCAGATTTTTTTAACTGGAATAGAGTAAAAGTTCGTTATTGCGATGGGGCCTCCTTTACAGGGGACAGTGAAAATAAGGTTTGTAAGACCATGCACCATTTTCATTTTTTACTTTTTCAGTGATTATGTAAACGTGTTGTTAATCTGTAAACGGAGGGAGAAAAAAATGAGAGCTGAAACTTGTCACACTACAGCACGGTGACTCTAAATCGCTGTAGCTTTTAACCATTTTCTTTTCTTTACATTCTCTGTGATCTGGTCTTTTTTTTTTTCTTGCTCTTTTGGCGTTTGAATAGTAGTGGAGGTAAATGACATTTATGAATAAATATTCTTCTTGCTGGTGGTTGGGAAGAGGACTTAGATCAGTATTCAGTACATAGACTTTATAGAAGTTTTGAAATTGTAATAGTTGCAGCTGTGCTGTAGTTTGTGTTCATTTAGTACCTCCTTGGTACTTTTTTTTTATGAAATTTACATTACCTTATCAAGAAAAATCTTTTGAAGGTGCTACTTAACTTTTGCATCTGCTTGTGAGTACATCTTCTCATTGAAAAGTTCCGAATAAAGGTGTAATTTCAGAACCATGTTCTTGCGGGGACACTGTGTCTGAGCATATTGCTTCTTGAAGAAGAAATATCAGCAAATGCTTTATGTTCAAACTCAATAACACCTATTTGTAGCTCCCTCTTATCCTCTTGACTGTTTCTATGCTCGGAGAATTTGCTTAGAGACTAATTAAGAGATAGGCAGGAGCTGCAACAGGAACTCTGGAATACCCTTTTACCTGAAATTTCAGAAATTTTACCTATAACCATGATACCAACAATTCATCTATCTCTATAGGTTAAACCATCTGATGTCCACACATACACCTATTACTGGTTTTACGTTTTGGGGAAGTATAAGAAGCCTTTCGGAAACATCTTTTCTACCTCTACGAGGTATGGGTAAGATCTGCGTACATTCTAACCTTCCCAGACCACACTTTGTGGGATTTCACTAAGAATGTTGTTGTTGGGAAGTATAAGAAGCATTTGAAGTTAATGTATTATCTTACTGTATGAAATGTAATATATGTTTTCATAAAAACAATTGCTAGCTTGTTTAGTCTACCTTGTTTTTTTTTTTTTTTTGAAAAAATATATTACGTATCTCTCCAGGATGCACTACTGCAATTTAGAGGTCAACGTATATGGGAAGCAGCAATGGCGGAGTTAATGTCAAAAGGAATGCGAAATGCCCAACAGGTCAAAGTCACTTTTTGCCTTGTCATTTTGCTTGCTCTTGTCATTCATAATCTTATTTGTTAATAGTGCTTCAGGCTCTTCTCTCTGGATGTTCTGCTGGTGGTCTAGCTTCAATATTGCATTGCGATGAGTTCCGCACTTTGTTCCCAAGTAGTACCAAAGTGAAGTGCCTAAGTGATGCCGGATTATTTTTGGATGCGTACTTTCCTAATCTTGAAACTCTTAATATACTTTTTTTTTCCCTTCAATTCTAGAATAAAGGTTTAGTAACAAGTCCTTTGTGGATGCACAGAACTGATGTATCTGGTGGGCACGCACTCAGAGATGTTTTTAAAGGCGTAGTAAGCGTACAGGTTAGGACAACTCAAACTCTATATTGGTCAATTTCGTTAAGCAACTGACATTTGTATATAACAATCTTCGGGCCTTGCTTAGTATCAATTCGTGTAATATTTAACAGGGTCTTCAGAAGATGCTACCAAGTAATTGTACCAACAAACTTGATCCAACCTCTGTAAGTTCTTTTGATATATTTTCCCTTTCAATATATGGTATCAGGTCACGTTACTAATATGATTCCTATTTGTGTGCCTTTCAGTGCTTCTTTCCTCAGAATTTGATCAGCAATATCAAGACTCCATTATTTCTTCTAAATGCTGCCTATGATTTCTGGCAGGTAAATTCTTAAACTTTTACGAATTTTTAGTTTTCTCCTATTTGGAGATTGAATGAGATCAACTATTCAGTGTTTGCATACATTGCAATCTTTGCGGAATGTTGACATTTTTTTCACTTGCAACTTCCTATAGATTCAATCCAGTTTGGCTGCTCCAGTAGCTGATCCTCATGGGTTGTGGCATGATTGTAAACGTAATTACGAAAAATGTTCTGCATCACAAATTCAATTTCTACAAGGTATGCTTCAATCAAACCTGTTACTTGGTTATTCCATAGGTATTTTAATCAATCCGTGAGAGACAAAAAAAAAATAGTACTCATCTGTTTTCACATGGAAAAATTAGGAAGCTTCTTAGTACTTCAGTGAGAATCTGTTTCCCACCATGCGGTTTAATGAGAAATGAGTGGGAAGATCCTGTTTTTACAATACAAAGATTCACGGTGGAAAAGACCTTTATTTCTAGTGGTGTCAATATTCTTAGACCACTGACTCACATGTTGATAAAACATTTTGGGGCAGATTTCAGAAATGATATGCTAAATGCTATTAAAGGCTTCGGTGTCTCAACACAAAATGGGTTATTCATAAACTCTTGCTTCGCTCACTGCCAATCCGAGAGGCAGGATACATGGTTTGCTGACGATTCTCCCCTTATCGATAACAAGGTACGTTTAAGATTATAAATTCGTATTGAATACTGAAATAGATAATTTGCATTTTGACATCACCATTGACAAATAAACATTTGAACCATATGCAGCCGGTTGCACTTGCTGTTGGAGATTGGTATTTTGATAGAGAAGGAGTGAAGGCGATTGACTGTGCTTATCCATGTGATAAAACATGTCACAACATGGTGTCCAAATAAGCTACAAATTAAAATCATATTATTTTTCTGCCAACTTTGCAGAAACAAACTCATATTATTCATCATTAAATATGAGTAATTTATGGGTATATCAATTGCACTTTCCTTAAAATATGTAAAGCCTGTTGAAATCTCTACAGAGCACTTATCAAGGATGTATTTGGTATAAAGAAACTTCTTTTCCAATTGTCTCATTTTTGTTGACTTAAATGTTTTGAAAAATATTTTTCGTACTTAGTTTTCTCTAATTTAAGGAAAATAGTTTCCATACATTAAGTTAGGAAAATATTTTTCAAAACTTTCTTTAAACCTCACGAAATAGGTCCGGATTCCTGACTATGGTTTGATACCTAACTTTATTTCCCTTTTTAAATTATTATTATTATGGTTGTTATTGTAATATTCTTATTGTTATTGTTCGACTCAGACCCTACTCCCAACCTTATCCCTAGACCCAAATTTTGACATCAACTCAAGGTTTAAATGTCAACTTAACTAAGATCCAACCTTGAATTTTGATTTGGTCATTGACTCTTGCTCTCGACATTTGAATCTGATCTAGAATTTGAATTTTTACCCCAACAATACTAAAAAAAGAGTCAAAAACGACCTCGAAAGTTGGTTAATAAAGAAAATCGATCTAAAATTGTAGGTCGAGAAAAATTTGACCTTGAGAGGTCAACTTTTTTTAAAAAAAATAGAAACTTTTGAGCTCAGATGGCTAACTCTTAATACAAAATAATAAAATGCACCATCCAAAGTTCGAGATGCTTATTGGTTAAAGATTATGTTAAATTTTACTTATACTCTTTAAGTTTATATTTTCGTGAAAAAAAATTGGTGTAACGACATGTTCCCGTCCTTATAGAAAAGCCATCAGGGAAAGAATTTGGGTCAGAAAACTTTTTCGTAATAACTTGAGAATTCCTAGCCTAGTCCAAATTTGGACAAAATCAGAGTCAGCAAGGTCTAGGGAGATCGGGTAACGGATGAGAGATCGAATCATGATTTTGATCACATGAGTAGATAGCCAAGAAGTTAAGGAACCTGTACGACTTTACGGAATTGAATTCGGGCCAGTAGAACTCCCGAAACTAATCTTAGCGTGAATGGGTAGTTTTTGAGTGTCATGGGTTGAAGGTGTGTTGTGAAATGGGGGTTTGAAACTCAACTTTTGACTCTCTGTTTCCGTGCAAGCCGCTAAGGTGAGGGCCGTTGTGGCGGGTTGGGTCCCGCTACGGCGCGCCAGTCGCGAATTAGGTCGGAATTAAATCCCAAAAACGTTATTTTCTGCAAGTTTCATTCTTGAGAGCTAGGAGACAACCCCAGACGATTCCCTGACTGTTTTCCACTATTTTTGGTGCTAAAGGTAAGGATTTTACCCCCCTAATCCATTTTTTGACCCGCAGAACTTAGATTCTTGATTGTAAATTGTTGGGGGAGGGTTTTTGAACTGAATTGGATGGTGGAAAAAAGCCCTAGCTGCACCTTAGGATCATGAGTTTGGTCTTGGGTTATTGAATTGTCATATTCCGGGTAAATTAGACCTTAATTATTGATCCTCATATTGAATTGATTGTTTGTAGACCTAGAACAAGCGGAAATAATCCGGAAAGGGAAGAATCAAGTTTTTGTAGGAGGATTCAAGCTTGTTCTCGAGGTAGGTGATGGTTTGATTTCTTGTTTGTGTGATGTATGTTAGTAATTGCTTCATTGTAATGTATGTATATATACGAATGTTGCACTATTGATCACACCTAATGCCATGAATCAACACTTGATTGTATGATTTTGAGAATGTCCATTGTGATTATGGCTTGTTTAGTGGATTGGGTGTAACGTTCCAACATACTAACTGGGATCGGATGTCACATACCGACATACTTATTGGAACGGGTGTCACATTCCAACATACTAACTTGGAACAGGTGTCACATTTCGACATACTAACTTGGATCGGGTACCACGTTCCGGTGCACTAACAGTTTGGTATGGATTCCATGAGAGGACCATTGAATTATCGTGATTACTTGTTAAGGAGAATGTGGAATGGTAAGTTATTCATGATTGATAATCGGTATATGTGTTTATATTTTGTATATGCATGTTTACTAGGTTGTAACTACTTGTATATGTTTCACTTACTCGAATAGCTGTGTGATCCTACCAGTACACTGTGGTTGTGTACTGATACTGCACTTGCTCTTTCTTTGTTGAGAACAGGGCATCTATAGGCGGCTACTGACAGTCCTCGTTTAGGAGATCAATGAACAATTGAATTCAAGGGTGAGCCAGTTCTTCAAGGCTGTCATGAGTTCTCTTTTTGCTCAGTCCCTCATATTCGTACTTAGATTAGTACTCTAGATGATCAGTTCTTTTAGCTTTTGGGGTTTTGCCCCTTTTTCTTTAGACTTATGGTTTTTTTTTTAGAGTTTTGGTATATTGACTAGACTTTTGGAGTTTATGGAAACTATACTTATTTCTACATTTAAACATGCTTCCGTATCTTTAAATGTGTAGTTTTTGAGTTAACTAATTAGTATTAATGGTTCTCCCATCGGAGGGTTAGTGTGGGTGCTAATCATGACGGTCAGGGTCATGAAAAAGTTGGTATCAGAGTCCTATGTTCGTTGATTTCGGTGTACCAAAATGGGTCTAGTAGAGTCTTGCAGAATGGTACGGAGATGTCTGTACTTTTCTTCGAGAGTCTATAGGACTTTAGGAAATCTCTCTATTTTCTCTTGTCTTCTTTCGCTATAACTTGATTCCAATTGGTATTTGGCGATCCGAATTGGTATCTAACCTCTTTCACTCTTCTGTCCGCAGATGGTTAACACTAGGTTCACCGATGTTAGGCCTGCAACTCCCGTCACCGAGCCAGCTGAGGAATCCGCAACGAGAGGTCACGGTCGAGGCAGGGGTAGAGGGAGAGCAAGGGCAGATGGAGAGTAGCACCCTCTAGGGGTGGAGATCCGATTGAGAATGCTCCCAGAAATGAGTTCCCTCTTGCGCATCATGAAGAGATAGAGGAGAATGTTGAGGTTGAGAATGATGAAGATGTTGGACAAGAGGAAGAGGTATAGGCTGAGACTACATGTATTCCTCCCTTAGACCTAGTATTAGCTGAATAGATCATTTCTTTCCTGAAGGGATTGATTGGTCCTGGAGTTCTCCTCGCACTTCAAGCAACTCAAACTCCCGCCAACCCCCTATTGCTATTACTGTTCCCAAGTTGGGTGGACCTGTAGGTGTTGATGCCTTTTTCCTTCCTTTGTTGGGTCCTGTGATGACTGGTAATGAACACGAAATATTGACCAACTTTATGAAACTGAAGCCTCCAGTATTCCATGGTTCTGAGAATAAGGACGCCTATGAGTTCATCTTAGATTGTTATGAGAAACTGCATAAGTTGGGTATTGTCCATCAACATGGAGTAGAGTTTGTGACTTTTCAGCTTCAAGGTGAGGCTAAGCAGTAGTGGAGCTCTTATGTGGAATACATAACGTCAACTTTACCCCCACTCACTTGGACCCAGTTTCATGCGATGTTCTTGGAGAAGTATGTGCCTCAAACCTTGACAGATCGTACGAAGGATGAGTTCATGGCTTTGGAACAAGGTGGTATGTCTGTAGATGCTTATGAGGCTAAGTTCCATGCTTTGTCTAGATATGCTACGCAATTGGTGACTATTGAGGACGAGATAATCTGTCTATTCGTCAAGGGACTGAATTCTGAGTTACAAGTATTGTTTGTGCAAATGACTTCTGTAGGAAAAAAGTTTTAATGAGGTAACGGATTTTGGTAAGAAAGTGGAAGGAGTGAGGCGCGATGGGCAGGCTAAGGCGTTGGCTAAGAAAGATAAGAGCACATGTAACTTTCAGGGTTCCTACTCTAGAGGTTTAGGGAGGCCGACACTTGCAGCCCGACCAATTTCGTCCGCTATGCCTGCTTCTACAGGTAATTACTCGGGAACTCAGCCTCATAATTTGATTCAGGATAGCCAGGACGCCACATCTTCGGCGGGCAGCAGGCCATCTTTTGACCTCACTTGTTATAATTGTGGAGAACCTGGGCATATAAGGAGAAATTGTCCCCATCCACGCATGTTGGACCCCGTGCAACAACAAACTAGAGCAGTGGTACCCGCGGGAAATGGTAATAATGGTCGAGGACGTCCTCAAGGTGTGAGAGAAGGAAATCAGTGAGGCTGTGGAGGTGGGGAAAATGGTAACGTAGGAAGAGGTACGGCATAGTCAGGTAGGGAAGTCGCCCGTCAATATGACAGGGCTCAGTGTTATGCCTTTCTAGGCAAGAGCGAGGCAGAGTCTTCTGACGCAGTGATCACAGTACCATTCTTGTTTGTGACCGGATTGCTAATGTGTTATTTGATTCGGGTTCTACTTATTCTTATGTGCCCTTTCAGTTTGCCTTGTCATTTGATATGATTTGGGATATACTTGATGCCCCCCATCCATGTTTCTACCCCAGTTGGAGAGTCTGTCATAGTCACCTATGTTTATCGTGCTTGTTATATTATGTTTATGGGTTTCCAAACTTTAGTTGATTTGGTTATATTGGATATGAAGGGCTTTTATATAATCTTAGGCATGACTTGGTTGTCCCCTTATTATGTTATACTTAATTGTAATACTAAGTTTGTGACTCTAGAGATTTCGGGTAGGGAAAAGTTAGAGTGGGAATGGGTGTACAATCCTAAGCCAGCTAAGACCATATCCTCCATTTGGGCTAGGAAACTGGTGGGGCAGGGTTGTTTGGCATATTTGGCTCATATTCGGGATGTTGAGATTGTGTCTCCCTCTATTGAGCTATTGATTTGCCTGTTATGCCTCCGGATAGAGATATAGATTTCTGCATTGATTTGGAACCTGGTACCCACCCCATTTCCATCCCTCCGTATCACATGGCCCCGGTAGAATTGAGAGAGCTTAAGGCTAAAATCCAAGAACTTATTGATAAAGGTTTTATCCGACCTAGTGCTTCCCCGTTGGGTGCTCATGTCTTGTTTGTTAAGAAAAAAGATGGTAGTATAAGGATGTGCATAGATTACTAGCATTTGAATAGAGTCACCATTTGAAACAAGTACCTATTGCCTTGAATAGATGACCTTTTCGATCAGTTGCAAGGTGCGTCAGTTTTCTGTAAGATTGATTTAAGGTCTGGTTACCATCAGTCCTGAGGATGTACCCAAGACGACATTTAGCACCAGCTATGGGCACTATGAGTTTCTAGTGATGTCGTTCGGGTTGACAAATGCGCCTGCAGATTTCACGAGTTTGATGAATGGTGTGTTCAAACCATTTCTTGATTAATTTGTGATAGTATTTATTGATGATATTTTGGTTTATTCGAAAAGTGAGGAAATGTCGACCATCTTCATATTGTTCTAGATGTTCTTGGAAAACAAAAGTTGTACGCGAAATTTTCTAAGTGTGAATTTTGGTTGACTTCAGTTGCCTTTTTGGGGCATGTAGTTTCAAGGGAAGGGGTAATGGTAGATCCTCGATATATCAAAGCGGTTAAGAATTGGGTTCGTCCTAGCTCTGTGACTGAAGTTAGAAGTTTTATGGGGCTCGCTAGCTACTATCATCGATTTGTGAAGAAATTTGCTTCTATTGCCATGCATCTGGCAAGGTTGACAAAAAAGGAGGTGTCGTTTGAATGGACCGAAAAATGTGATGAGAGCTTTCAAAAGCTCAAGACTCTTTTGACCACAACACCTATTCTAGCACTACCGGTGGAAGGTAAATATTTTATTGTTTATTGTGATGCTTCCCATTCGGGTTTGGGTGTTGTGTTAATGTAGGATAAGAATGTTATAGCTTATGCATCACTGCAGTTGAAGGTGCATCAGAGAAATTACCCAACACATGATTTAGAGTTGGCAGCGGTAGTATTTGCTCTTAAGATATGGTGGCATTACCTCTATGGTGTCAACTGTGAGGTGTTTACTGATCATCATAGTCTACAACATGTATTCACTCAAAAGGATCTGAATTTGAGACAACAAAGGTGGATGGAGTTACTCAAGGATTATGATGTGACCATCCAGTATCACCCGGGTAAGGCTAATGTAGTGGCAAACGCGCTAAGTCGGAAGACGGTGAGTATGTGTATTCTAGCTTGCTTGAGTGTATCCAAGCGACCTTTGGCTAAAGAAATTCAAACCTTGGAATCTAAGTTCATGCAGTTGGACATCTCAGAGAAAGGTGGGGTGTTAGCTAGCATTGAGGTAAGGGCCACGTTCATTGAGGATATCAAGGCCAAACAGTTTGAGGATGAGAATTTGAAGGAGCTTAGAAAGAAGATTGTGTCTGGTAAGGCACAAGATGTGGCTTTAGATGCGGGGTCTGTGCTCAGTTTTAAAGGAAGGATTTGTGTCCCTTGAGTAGGTGCCTTGATTCAGAATTTGTTGATAGAATCTCATGGTTCGCGGTATTCTATTTATTTGGGTGTGACCAAGATGCACTGAGACTTGAAGCGACTATATTTGTGCCGGTCATGAAGAAGGATATAGCGGAGTTTGTGGCTAAGTGTCAAAATTGCCAACAAGTAAAATATGAGCATCAAAGGCCGGCAGGTTTGCTTCAGATAATGTAAATTCCGGAATGGAAGTGGGAAAGAATAGCTATAGATTTTGTGGTTGGTCTTCCCAAGACTTTGGGAAAGTTTGATTCTATCTAGGTAGTGGTTGACAGATTGACTAAGTCAGCCCACTTCATTCCTGTCAGAGTAGACTATAATGCACAACAATTGGCTAAGGTGTATGTAAAAGAGATAGTAAGACTGCACGGGGTGCCCCTTCCTATCATCTCAGACCGTGGTACGCAGTTCACATCCAAGTTGTGGAGGAAATTATATGATGAATTAGTCACACAACTCTCTTTTAGTACAACTTTCCATCCGCAGACGGACGGGTAGTCGGAGAGGACTATCCAAGTTTTAGAGGACATGTTGAGGGCTTGTGTGATCGACTTTGGAGGACATTGGGATAAGTTCATACCTTTGTGTGAGTTCTTGATATGCTCAAATTACACCTCCCTAAAGAAGTATAAGCGATCGTTATCAAGTAAAGAACCCAACTTGAAGGTTGGGGTCGATCCCACGAGGAATATGGTTTAGACTTAACTTTAACTTACAATTATATTCGTTTAGTCAACGTATTTCCGAGACAAGTAAGTAAAGGGGGGTTTTGTGAAACAAATAATTGATTGTTGTTTAGAGAACGAGTGAGCAAGATTGAAACATTGTTGTTATCAATGAGAGAGAGAAACTAGGGTGTACGTGTTCCCCATAAGATTATAACGCGGCAATCCTAGTAATAGTAATCCTTTCCTAGTATATTACATACAAAGTGATAAGTTATGTATCTCTAATTACTTGGTCCAACAACTTGAGAATTTCACCCCGCACCTTGGTCTGACTACGTGTGTATAATTTACTAATCCTTACCTTTACACATCACATCAATGTATGACTTAGTTTTCATCCTCGCACCAATTGACATTAGACTATTAGATAGTATCACACTAAATCTATGTTGATAATTCTTTTCTTATTAACTACCTCCTTGGTCCGTCAAGTAGCAACAAGACAAGTTTTAACGTTTGCAACAGCTAAAAAGACTTCTAAACGAAAGAATTATCAATGCATGCAACAACACTATCAAGAATTACTTAGTTACTATTCATACTTTGTTAATCGCTCAAGGTTCCCACAACCCTAGTTGTGAATTTAGTTACCCATAGTAGCAAGAACACAATTCATATTTTTAGATGAAGAAATCATGAACTTACGTAATAAGTAGAAGAAACCCAGAATCTCAACTTGAATTTCAAAGTAAAAATCTTCAAAACCAACTTAGGAAATTAAGAATTGCTAAAGTTGAAAGTTAATCTCCAAAGCCAAAAACTAGAACAAAAGTAATAAGGTCTAACCCCCAAAAACGAGGTTTACATGCCTTATATATAGAAAAACAAGTCCTAACTAAAAAGGAAATGAAATAAGGAAATAAAGTTTCTGGACGCAGTTTCGATCTATGACACTGACCTACGGACCGTGGACTGACTTGCGGTCCGTAGGTCCCTTTCATGGTTTAGGACTTAGGCAATTCTCCAACACTCAAAATCTCCAGCTCTCAGTTGCATTCGACGAACCAGCAGGACGTACAATTGTTCAATCCACGGTCCGTAGATCCTCCTCTGTAGTTTCATACTTAGACTTTTGAAATCAGGTACTGGAACCTCCTTCTCTGAATCATCTGATGGAGTTGCAGGACGGCCCGTAGGTCAACGTGCGGTCCGTAGTTTGTAGTCTTGGTTCCACACTTAGTCAAAAATTCCCTGATTTTTCCTTCAAGCTTTGCCTTTCCATCTACATTCACCACCTACGGAACGTGACTAGACTTACAGTCCATAGGTCACTTCCGTAGATGCCTTTTTCTGCACAATTCTTTAGTTGTGTCTCGAAACTTCCACGTCCGAACTTATTTCCTGCAAACATGATAAAAGCACATTAATACCAATACAAAATGTCCCTAGACACACACAACTCTTAAGTGAAATGTATTAAAAATACTGTAAACTCACGGTATATCAACACCCTCAACTTAAATTCGTTGTTTGTCCTCAAGCGACGCACTACGACTGTAAACAACACTTGTATAGAAGCAAACATTCAAGCACAAGCAATCACATGACTTTCTATCCTGACTCCCTTTTCGAGTGCAAATCGTTTCTCTTAGACTCAACAAGCTAACTCATGCGGATCAAGATATGACAAAGATCGACCAATCAACACACAACATACACTATTTTGCTATCACCAAGGTACCAACTTTCCAACAATTTAACTAGTGCCCTTACTTCAAATGAAATCCCTTTTTCACACAATGAATTTTATTTTGACTACAAGGATTCATTTAACACTCACACTCAGAAGTAATTTCAAGTACAGTTAGTGCTCAATACCATAAGCTTGCCCTTATTTTCACTGCTTAGACTCTCTAAACTAGTTGCTAGGATCACTATAGGACTTTTCTTAGCTTGTAACGTAGGCTCATGGTCAGGTCTGGTATATTTGGGTACTTTTTAGTGACTTTCTGCCCTCCTTGACATTACATTGGCTATTTACCTCTTCCTTGACCTATTTTTGGCAACTTTTCATCTCAATTTCTTTCCCTTAACTCCTTTCACCCAAGGATGCGACTTTTGACTTTTATTTCTCACTTTCTTTTTGTTTTATTTATTTCAACACTTTTCTTTTGCTTCTTTTGCACAAAGTCACATCCTCTTTCATACTTTTTCTCTTTTCACCACTAAACTCTTTTCATACCCTTTTTCCATTTGGTTTCCTTTTTCATAGCCACCATCAACTTATGCATTTTACGTTGGTTGAGGTGCATAATGTACGATGTCGGACCAGGGCAAAGATCAAGGTAACTTTTGGGCTTAGCCACCCTCAACTTAGGCTTTTGGCCTAAGTCAAGGTGCACATGTCCAAGGAGGGGCTGGGGCCAAGACAATGTTTTAAGGGAAGGTGAGTTACGTGAATCAAAAGGATTGGTCAATTTTAGGCTCAAATATTTGGATCAAAAGGGAATAATGCTACAATTTGGTTAGATCATTTTAGGCTTAAGTGGACTAATTTGAACAATGGCGTATGATCACTTCCTAACTTCTAGCCTAGATTATCCTAGCAAGACCAACGGGGCAAGTTCTAGATTGGCACAAAACTGTCTGAACAATCAACTATTCTCACACACTCTTGGCACATCATTTCATTGTCAGATTATCAGTTACCCAGTTCAAGTTTTAGCTTAAGTCATGTGGTCAAGTTGGTTCATTATCATGTCATATTAAGAGACAACACATTCAACTCATTCTAGCCTATAAAATTTAACACAAATCACAATTTATTTTTGGACGGGTTTCATTTTTTTTATTCTTGACTATCCCGTCAGGCTTCATTCATTCTCATGCTTCTACACATACAATCTTAACACATGCCGGTTCAAAGGAAATTAAAACAGTGTCTTGGGGAAAAAGAACACATGCAAGAAAACCCCAAGAGAGGATTATGAGTTGGGTTACTCAGACTTCACCCTATCACTCACAATCCGTTTACCCCACCCCCAACAAAATAAAACGCTATTGTCCTCAAAGCACACAAAAATAAGCAATAAAGAATAGGGTGAAGGTGAAGAAAACCTGTGGCACAAATGCGCCGAAGAACTCAACAAGCGGGTGGGTCCGATTTCCCAGACCCAGTTGGATCAACATGGGGAACGCCATCAGTAGCGCTCCCATCGATCATCTCAGCACCATCAGTAGTGCTTACTTCATGGGGAATGCCATCAGTAGCGCTCCAATCTATCATCTCAACACCATCAGTAGTGCTCACATCATCTCTTACAGTAGCAACAACCTCAGTAGCGGGCACAAAAATCGACGCCCCAAGAGCACTCTTATGAACCATCTGCTGGTGCAACTCCCCGTCTACAATAGATGCTCTCCTAGCATACGTAGTATGCTGGCGCTCCCTCTTATTTTCCCTCACATCCTTAGTGGCATCAGAAGTGTGGCTGGACCGGTGCCTTTTCCTTCGGACACGAGTGGACTCGGACTGCGGTATGTCCTCGCTGAAAAGAACATCTAACACCGTATCATCAGTTGGCGCAGTAGGGGCGGACTCTGGTGCATCCATGGATGGAACTAGGATGACATCAAGATTAGCCCGAAGACGATCCAACTAAGTATGGAAAGAGGAAATATATTTGGTAGGGGATGGTCGCTCGAGGAATATCAACTCGAAGGCATCCAGGCGCTTATTAATGGGGTGGACCTTCAGGTCCATCATATTGTCACGACCCGGGAGTATCCCCAAGTTGTAACATGAGTATTCAACCTCTCGGTGAGCCCTTAGCATTCATCACATTAGATATGAAAAATAGTGCGGAATCAAAAACTCTTTAAATAAAATCCCATAAGACTCAAAGGTCACTTTTAAAAACATCATTCAAAGGTACACAAGCGGAATACTAAGTCTCTTAGCCATCTTAGACATAAACGTGAAAACATACTAGGGACACGGCCCTTTACAATCAAAAGAAGTCTATTAAGTCTATTACAAGAACCTTATCATAAAACTAGAATAGAAAAGTCTTGCCCTCGACATATGAGGACATACCACAAAATCTAGGAAGAACTTCAAATCCCAAGTTTACTACAAAACCCGCTCACTTGCCGGAACCTACACTTGTAGAAAATAGAGAAATATGGAATTAGCACAATTAAGTACTAAGTATGATGACCATGCAAAAACATACTAAAA